>NC_136408.1:173157788-173457788 GCF_051521515.1 Lactuca serriola | reverse complement strand
TAGGAGTAAACTCCCCTTGGCCGTAAACTCCAACAAGTATGGGGTACGGACCATAAACTCACTTACACAGCCTTATACTCCTTTGTTGCAACCCAATGGCCTCCTAAAACTTCGACCAAAGTGTTTTCCACACCTTAGAATGTTTACACTTCTCTAATTAGTGTTATAATCACTAATTGAATTTATACATATGTCTTTATATGGTATTAGGATCATTATGTGTGTTTAAGTCTTCACTTGACACCAAGCACTTGTCCGACACTTCCATCCGATCCACTCACTGCAGGTGAGTTCATTCCCCTTAATCAACCTTTAAATGTTTCTAAATGTTTATTAATGCTTTTATGGGGGGGGGGGGGGAATACAAGTTGAATCATGCTAGTTAGTACATCAATGACATGTGATTAACAACTAACATGCAAATGGATTTACTACACTTTTAGTTGTTTTACCAAACATATTGATTCAAATGACTTTCTAAAACGTTTCTACATGTTAAAGCTCTTTATCAAACTATCATACATACTGTATGTTTCATTTCAAACTCTGTTACAATTGCGTTTCAAACAAAGGTTTTCTTATACTTAAAACTTTCTTATCAAACAAACTACATTCAAATCATTTTATAACCTGACATCAAGTCATCATTTCTTAGTTATTAAACTCTTCAAAGGTTTTACCAAACATCTTTTATACTTTTATATTATCAAATGCATGCCCCTATATGTATAATTATATAAGAAATGTTTAAAGGGCTATTGAAGGCTAGCTCACTTTAGTTCCTTTTCCTCGTTTGGATGTGGCATTAGGGTATCGGTTATTCGTATGAATGTCGTCTAAATATTAGTTATATATCATGTATACATATATAGACATAAAAGTTTGTCCAGTTAGTTCAGTACCTTTGGATAGCAAAGGCATACTTCAGTTATACACGTACATTACTGGTAACTATAATAGGTATACTTAGGAGATACCACTTACAATTCCAAGTACAAGGAATCACACAAGAGTCAGTTCATTCATGAGTCTATACTAATACAATACATACTATATGAAGAGATACAATTAAAAAATTAAGACTACAAACATACTAACACATACATACTATATATAGATACAATACACGATAACATAAGAGAACACACAAAACAGCGAGGAAGATACAATACACGATAACAAAACAATACACGATAAGGTGCTATAGCATGGAACAATTACAGGATCTAACTATACCAATGAATCACTAACGAATTGTTTTAAACAAAAGGTGATAGTTATATTGGGTATACATGATCATAATAATGTGGATGTTCATGGCTTGCAACATTGCAGGGGTCGCGTTTTGTTCCCAGAATCTCTTGACAGGGATAGCGTTTAGTATGGGATCTAGCTATCACATTATACCTTAATACTCAATTTAAGGCAATTAGTACAATAGTAGTCACTTATTAAAAATACTACAATACTTACACTTTACATACAACAAATACAAAAGGATAAAACTCTTGTTATTATATTATTATTACCTTTACTTTGTGTCACATTCACATAATCGACAAGGTAGATTAGACTTGAATAATAATAGTTGTAGAAGGAAAAACCTTCACTGAATTAGAGGTTCAAACTTTCAAAATAGTCGGGTCTTGATAGAAGGCTACTTTCAAAACAGTTGGGTCTTGGTAGAAGGCTACATTCAAAACAGTCGGGTCTTGGTAGAAGGCTACTCTCAAAACAGTCAGGTCTTGGTAGAAGGCTACTTTCAAAACAGTCAGGTCTTGGTAGAAGGCTACTATTAAAACAGTTGGGTCTTGGTATAAGACTACTTTTTATACTAGTAGGAAATATGGGGTTTTCTAGGGTTTTCAAACATTTTTGTACTTATACAAACTTTTCTTCAAACATTTACAAATCTTTCCTTTACAGTTTGACAAGTCAATGACACACAAATACTTATGAATTCACCAGTTTTATTGCTGATACGCGCTTTCAAAATAACTTGTATTCTAAGGACACAAATAGACAGGTACGACGACCAGATTTTGTGAAGATGCAGCAGTCAAGACTCGTCTTTTATTTTGATTATTCTTTATGTTGTTTTATTCTATAAAGGAACACACTTGTAATTAGAATTATACTATTAATGAAATGGATGATGTTGTTGCTTGTTTACTACTTTGCGTTGTTGTGATACTTGACATGAGGTCCTCTGCCCCAGAACGTTTCCGCCGTTCTTGGTTTTGGGGTGTGACAGATTGGTATTAGAGCATTGTTTATAGTGAATTAAGTATATCAACCCATAAAAGATATACTAAATATAAATGAATGGGATTAAAATAATCTGACCAAGAGTATATAATTTTAAATAATAAAATATTTAACTAAGTATAAATGCTTGCATTCATACTAAAATCAGTGTCACAATGACAAGAACAAAAGTATTATGATTGTTGAATATCACAAGTAAGCTCGGGGATGTATGGTCAGTCTTGGGAGTGGCATAGCCTGATCAACTATGCTGGTCCAAGGAGTGATTAGCACATGCCCAAGAATGGTTGTGATGCGGCAACAAGTCTAAAAACTTACCAACACTACCATAGTGAGAACATTAGAGCAGATCATACGTCTAAAATACCATGGGAGAATTTTGTGTTACTATAATTACTTACTTCAGAACTAAAAAGATCTTCATTACTAGGTCAATAGTTGCTAAGTGGATACACTAAGGTTATATGTAAATAGGATGTCATAGACTTAGAATCTGTGAATTTTTGCTTTATGCATGTTCCTTGTGAATTTCGAGTTAAGGTCACTTATTCGAACGCCTATCCTGTTTTGATTACATATAAATAGTATGCATCTTACGAATAGTGATGTAACTAATGAAGATTACTTAATAATTATCTAGTTAGTTCGTCTAATATTTATTTCTTTACCCTAATTCTCGCGTAGATAACATGGCTGGACTCCATCCCCACGGCGACCCGTACCTTACGAACGAAGGCAATGCAGGATGGTTTGGAGAATAACCATAGGGTGATCATCCAATCCCTTTGAATGATCACCATGCTGAAGACCTTTCGGATGTTGCTAACTCCAAGCCCGAAGTTGAGAAGCTACCCCTGGTAGCTCCCATTCTAATTCCTAACCCTCGTCCGACTTTTCATGGCCCGACACCCCCTTGGGTAGAATGTTTGGAGAGATGGAGCGAAGAGCAGAATCAGCCCATGACATTCAATGGAGACCGAAGCTTCTACAACATAAGCGAAGGAAGCTCGCCAGACAGAGTTCTACCAATCCTGGTCTGTAAAGTTGCCCGAAACGAGATTCAGGGCAGGACAGCTCTCCATCGTATCGCAGAGGTTGATGCCAATGCAGGAATGCATACCATGCGCACCAATCACCTTGAACACACTCAGGAGAGACCTGAGAGAGACCATGAGACCCTGCTACAAGCACTAGCTAAAACATGAGCCGAAGTCATAGAGCTCCGAGTGCGCCAGATGGTGTATGAAAGACACCTGCTTGACATGGAACGTCAACTCGCTGAACTGAGAGTTTACCAGAGGGATGACCGTCACCAGTAGGAGATGCTTTACTTTCCTTGTTTGTTTTAAGGGATCATTTTCCTGTATATGTCCTATGTGGCAGTTTTTTTATGAAACTATCTTGTACTGTAAGTACTTTTAGTTAGGCCTTTATGAGGCCAAAAACCTTTCTACTCCGGATATGATGTAAGACCTTCTACAAGGTCAATTTTCCCAAACTTATTACGTCATGAATATCGATATTGAAAGTCGGCTAATTTCTGTGTCACTCTTTGTTCATATACTTTCCTCATACTTTCGTTGGGGTCTACCTGAAACCCAATTCTCTTTCAAAGGTTGGATCATGTTATTCACCAACCAATGGTACCCCCAGTTTGGACGACAAACGTCCTGAGACAATTCTATGAACTTACTTCTACTATGTACTAGGACTGCATCATAGGGATGTAGGTCAAGCCCTCGAGAACATACTTCTACTCTTTACATGAACAACCGAAATACATCTAGGTTCAAACATAATAGCTCACGAACTCCTTTTCTTTCGTGTTACAGAATCATGTTGTCATCCAGAAATAGTCAACCGAACAACGAAACCCCTATCCTTCATATCGATGCCGCTACATTCCAAGCCGCGGTAACAGCTGCCGTGACAACTGTCCTTGCACACCTTAACTCTGTTAACACAATCAATACTGACATAGGAGTTGACAATTATGATCATGGTAAGGATTCGAGAAATCAACAAATAGTAACAGTCGCCAACACCCAAAACAACAACTCAGAGTTCAAGAAATAGAAGCGTCAAGCCCAAAAAGAACGCAAGAGATTTCAAAGGCTTGCCATGCAACAACAACCAATGGCGACTCCTACCATCTCAGCACCGGTCAAGCGTTATGAGGGAACACTGCCGAAGTGTAACAAGTGTAACAATCATCGTTATAGAGTTTGCCAAGTATTGCAATGAATCAATTGCAACAAAATGGGGCATGTTGCTCGTTTTTGTAGAACCACCTCCACCACCGGAGGCAGCCAGGTTTGCTATTGTTGTGGTGAGACAGGACAATATCATAGAAGTTGTCCAAAAGGAAAGAACAATGAAATCAACCACGTCCACATAAATCCGACTCGACACCTCACTTCCACCACCGATGCTAGTACCAACCAAATATGTCACCAATGCGGTGAGATTGGACACCTCAAAAAGGTCTCCCCAATAACAAAGAACTCCGACGTAGACGGGAAGATACTAAGGATCACTGCCGCTGGAGAGACTACTCCGGACCCATGTTAAATTATCTAAGGCAATCGTTGTAACAGACTCATAAACTGTTTAACATTTGTGCAACTCGAGTCTTATCTTTTGCGAGATCCCGTCAGTTAAGGGGCCCTCATGCAGCGTATACTTGTCTTTTGTAGTATACCTAGTTCGCAGCAATAGTCTTGTAGTAAATCTATAGTACTGTAACTCTGTTAAAAGTTGCACTTTTGGGTTTTGTCTGTAATGCCTTTATGATCAAGTCTAATGTCTTTATTTCCAAGTGAGTCCGATATTATCACACAACTTGAGTCCATTCAATCCTCACATACCAGTTCGTGCGTACACCTCTTTCTCCGTAAACGTCTTTCTAGCAAAGACGGCATTTTAGAACTCCGAAATACTCATGCGTAGAGTACCTCATGTTTCCTTTGCTTTCCGCAGAAACCTCAGCAAACCTCCCCAAAGTACCACTCGTACAGTACGTCAAGTTCAATCCAAAGACCCGTACAGTTAATCTATCGCTGAACAATGTATACACAGGAGTGGTATATAATCAAGGTTCTACAAGTTTAGAATTGATGATTCTACTTTAACTTCTTTTCCTCGTTGGGATGTGAGCTTAAAGAAGAATCATTTATTCGACTACTTTTTCAGTCTTAATTATATACGACTCGTATACACGAGACTGTGATTGATGAACCATGTATGAGCTCTAATATGAACTTTAGGACGGAGATTGCCCAAGACTATGAGTAATCGCATCGTGATGTGAACAAACTTAGAACCCAATACAACTCCTATAACCAGATCATCCTACAGTCTAACACCTACGTAGATACAAGAACCGTCTGGACAGCTTAACGACTACTCAGCAATAGAATTAGAAGCTCTTTAAAAAAAAGCAATAGAATTAGAAGACCAAGCTCCTCACCCAGGAGAGCTCCGGTCTTATTGTTCAAGATTCAAGAAGATAGGCGGACTATTTCGTAAGTCCATCAAATTCGGAGACCTCAACAAGATTTCCTTTAGAAATCATTACCTCTGCCTCGCATAGATGAATCGCCTGACCAACCGCAAGGAACTATTTACCTTTCAGAAATAGACCTGAGATCCAAATATCACCAGTTACGAGTATTAGAGAAGGATGTCCTATTGACGACCTTCCAAACTCGATACGGACGCTATGAGTCCATAGTGATACCCTTCGGATAAGACCAATGCGCCCGTAGTATTCATGAACTTAATGAATATGGTGCGCCATTCTTACTTGGATCAGTTCGTCATTGTCCTTGTAAATGACTTACTTAGCTAAACTCGTAGTAAGAAGGAAATCATGAAGAACATCTACAACAAACCATGGAAACAATACGATCAGAGAAGCTTTACGCGAAGTTCTCTAAATATGATTTTCAGAAATAAAGTCGAATTCCTAAGACACACAATTAGTGATGTGGGAATTCTTGAGGACCCTTCCAATAATCAAAATCGTTGAGAATTTGTTAGCACCAAAGACGCCGACAGAAATTCACCATATCACAGGTCTTGCTGACCTACTGTCGTGGTTCATTCAGAACTCCTCGCGAATTATGGAAACCTCTTACGTCTTTGACCCACAAGGGAGCGGCCCTTGACTGGGAAGGGAAGCAAGAGGAAGAAACCTTTGGAATTCCATGTGAGATACCAAATTCATTTGGAAGTATCACCCTGGAAACGCTTGATACACATCGGAAAAGCGTTGAAAGATAAATCCAAGATAGTTAGGACCTTCGAGATTGTCGCTAGAATCGGCCCTGTAGCTTACAAACTCAATCTACCCTGCGAACTCAGTAACATATATTTTACCCTCCACGCCTCGAACTTGAAATGGTACCTTTTCGTCAGGACTCTTGTAATCCCACTCGACGAGATTGAGATCAACAAGAACCTCACTTTCATGAAAGAACAGTAGTGACCATGGATCGAGAGGTCAAGTGAGCGGAGCAAAGTCGCATCCCATTAGTGAAGGTTTGCTGGAATGCCAACCGAGGACCCGAATTCACCTGGGAGAATGAGGATTCAATCGATTCGGAAGTATCCCCACCTCTTGACTCGATTATTCACATCTACTCTTTTACCTAAATTCTAATTTTGGGATGAAATTCCCTCTAACAGGGGGATGATGTGACAACACGAAATTTTCTATCTTGTTCAGTCAAACTCTAAATTGAAAGTCAAACACATTTCTGCCATCTTTTAGCACAATCAGGAGTCTGTTTGAGCATTCTGAGCCTTGTATATTTAAGGAACAAGTGTTAGAAAGTAACTGCTAAAGCCTCAACACTAAAATTCATGCCCTAAACTCCATAAGATGGAATTTATGGCCGTAAACATGGACTTTACGGCCTTAAACTCAAGAGGGCCGTGAACTCCCACATATATATATATATATATATATATATATATATATATATATATATATATATATATATATGTATATATATATATATATACATACTAGCCGTTTACCTGCGCAAAGCGGCGGGCGACAAATAGTTTGTTTTGACAATTAATTTCCTTTCTATGGAGAATGATTATTTTCAATTCAATCATTAGTTTGTTTTAGGAAACATGTCATATTAAAAATAAAGAAAATTCATGAAATGACTAAATTATAGGGTGTTGACTATTTATTTGGATGAAAAAGGATCTGGTCAAAACCTTGGAAGAGAAGATTTATAGGAGTTTGTTTAAATTTTAATATTATTTTATTAGTGATTAGTTGTACAATTAGCTTAATGATTTGGACGTCTTAAAAAAATATTATTATTTTATTCAATCTATTTTTAGAAATAGTGGGATTTGTTTTATAAAATAGTAAATATATATATACATATATATATATATATATATATATATATATATATATATATATATATATATATATATATATATATATATATATATATATGAGTTTTGACCATTTCTAGCCATTTTCTCACTTCTCAAACCTAAGAACTTCAGTTTTCTCTCAAGTATCATCGGGATCTTCGTCCTCGATCTTCAAAACTCGTAAGTCTATTGTCCTAACTAGTTGATATCTTACACGAACTAGTGATCTTACATGATTTCATCCGTGAAATCATTCCATTTTGTAGATCTTCAAGTTTCACCAAGAACACACACTAGTGTTCTTGGCCAAAATCGACCATTCAAGCTCCTAGATTGTAAGTACTCTTGTTCTAACTTGTTGTACTCTAGGTTTAACATGTTTAGAGCCTAGAAATCATCAAGAAAAACATGATCCAAGGAGTTTACGGCCAAGACATGTTCTTGGGCCGTAAACCCCTTTTAGTGGGGCAAATGTTCTTGGATCTTAGTATAGAACCTTACACCATTGAACTAGGGACTTCAAGAAGAAAAATAGTACTTCCTATGTTGGGTAGCATATTCGTTTAGTATTGCGTCATTGGGCACGGTTAATAGTCCATTATTTTGTACGCCGGTTTGGGCCTGTCCAACCGTGAGCTGTTAGGTTTACTATATAATAATATGCTTGCATGCATATTAGGTTAACGATCAACAGTACGATTGATAGAAGACGATAGCATTACAGATTTCTTTCTTTATCGTTCCTGTAAACCCTTTAACCCTCTACAGTTGATGTTCTTTATCGAGCTTTTCTGAGGGTTGTTTACAAATCATTCAACACGTTTGATTCACTTTTGAGTTGTTTACTGTTTTCGTGTTCTTGCTATTTGTTCTTTATATTACCTGTTTAAGATCTAATCGATCTTCAAGTTTAAGTTTTAAACTTATCAATTGGTATCAGAGCAGGAGGCTGTGTAATCAATACACTTCTTTTCTTTGAAAAAGGTTTCAATTAGGGTTTTCCGCAATTATTGATATTTATTGAGCCGTCATCTCATTATTGACGTATCTTGATATTTATTATTTTGCCCTAATCTGATTTATTACAAGGCTGATCTTTAAACAGGTTATTCGATCATTATGGATGAGTCGCAGTCGAATCCCATCAATATTTCCAACAACATTGGATCAACCACGAAGATTCCCATCCTATACACCCATGATTATGAAGTCTCGGCGCATCACTTTGAAGACTATGTAATAGGATCTGAGGATAATGGATACCTCATCTGGGAAGCAATTGTTTCTGGACCGTTTTCTCACTTTGCAACTTCAAGGATTATTAAAACTCAAAAGGAGTATAATGATCTCCTGAAGGATGTTAAAGATATTGCGCAAGATGAAAAAGATAAATTTCAGTGTAATATCAAGGCGTTAAGATTGATCAGATTTGCCTTTCAGTCCGACACTTTTAGGCTGGTGAGTTCATGCACGAAGGCAAAGGAAATTTGGGACAGGCTAAGTGAATTGTACTCTACAGACGAGGATCTTGAACACTCCATCCAAACGTTCCTCTTGTCTGAGTTTGGAGAATTTAGGCAAGGAGCCGAAGAAACTGTGACCCAAACGTTCGACCGCTTCAATCATCTTCTTAGCAAGATGATCAAACATTACATTGAAAGGAAGCTTATTGAGCAGAAGCTTACGTTCTTAAATGGTCTCAGATCAGAGTGGAGAGCAGTTGTGTCCATAGTGAAAGCCCACGAGTAGTTTAAATCATATTCTTTGGCGAAACTGGTGGGCATTCTCAAATCTCAGGAGAAGATTGTGTTGCAGGAGAAGAATGTGGTCTCAAGCCTAGGTTCGTTGGCCCTCTTGTCAAAAAGTAAAGCTGTGATGGAGGACGAAGACCTCAACTTGGAGGATTATGACCTCACGTCTGAGGATTATGCTATGATGGTGTCTAACCCCAAGAGGTTCATCAAGAAGAGATTCCCCACCAACAAAAACCGAAACTGGCAGGGGAGTTATATTTCAGAAAAGGTTAAAGATGAACCAAAGGCTGAAGAGTCAAAGAAGGAACCGAAGGCAAATGGTGATTCCGGAGTGAGCTGCTACTATTGTGGGGGGAAAAACCACTATGCAAAGGATTGTGTCCTCAAAAAGATGGCTGAAAAGGATGAGAAAAAGGATGAAGAAGCTTTGCTGCAGAAAAAGCTTGATGAGATCAGGAAGAAGAAATCTACCGCTAACCCTTCTATGAATGCTCTAATTGTGCAGGGTTCGGTTGCTGATGACGAGTTCGGTGGCGTGGAGGTTTGGTCAACCAACTCTGAAGACGATGAAGTGAGGAAGCCTTCTCATGGAAAGGCTTGTGTGGCAAAAGAGGAAAGCAGTGGAGGAAGGTGCTTGATGGTGTCTGACGTGTCTCAGATGAGGGGATACAACACCGATGGTGGGAGTAATGAACCGAAGGAGCAACAGGATATGTGCTTTACAGCCAAACCGCTCAGCGTGCAGTTCAACGAGCTCGATGAACTGATTAAGAAGGTACAATTGGTTTTTGTCTCATTTAAAGTCCCACAATGCTCGTATGAAAAAGAACTAAAAAGTGTTAATTCAAGAATCTCTCATCTAGATAGTAGTTTAACTCAAACTCGAGTCACCAATTCTAACCTAACTGATCAATTAAGCAGGGTGTCTTCGAAGAGTGAGGAACGGCGCATGTGGATCGAACTGAAGGAGTCGGAATTAGTCAAAATAAAAGATGAAAACATTTATTTACAAAGAGACAATTTAAAGCTTTTAAAACAGCGAAATGGTTTTTGTTTGATTGCTAAACGTCTTTACACTAATATTACTCAGCTTCATCTGGATTGTGAAATAGGACAAAAGATTCATCGCATGATTTTACCCTTCCTTGAGTTTAAGGAGGATGAAATTGATGCCGAAGCATATAATTTTGAGAGTGTGATATCATCTGAGGACGTTAATCCGACCTATATGTATGGACTGGACAAAATAGAATTTTTCATTAAATCCAAGGACCATAAGGACATGCTTAAAAACCTTTTCGATGAAAATGATAGACTAAAACTGAGAACCAAAACCATACAAAAATTTGACTCGTTGAACGCCAACTTGAGCTTAGAAAACAAAATTGATGTTGAAAATGCATCCGAGCTTAATGAGGATGACAATATGAGTGAAATTTCTGTAGAGGACACGGTTGACTGTTCAGAATTTGTAAAAAGCGAACCTGAAAACCACAAGAATCTAATTTCAGAAAATTCAGTAGAGTTCGCTCGTTTGTCCCAACAAAAGTCCACGATTCTTGCAGAGAAGGCCGTAGTATATCAAAAGGTTAGAACTACTCCAAATCAAGTGTACAAGGTCACAGGTGTAACCGAACATCAGACTGCTGAACTCACAGCAATTGTAAACGAAGACAATGCTGATGACTGCGATGAGTTCTTCTGGTCAGCTCCAATCGATAATGCTGATGAAACGGTAGGCTTATCTGAAAGGACCTCATGGAAAAGTATAGGTAGATACGTGCTAGAACCCTTGAACAAGCCTGATAACTTTGATGTGCCAAGTACTAGTGGTACGAAAGACATTCCTCAAGAAAATGGAAGTCTGGCAAAAGAAGACACTCCCTCTAGTGAAACTTCCTCAATTCAGAGTGAATCAGCCAAAGAAAAACCGAAACCAAAAGCTAACATCCATCATCAACCGAAGCAGATGAGAAATCAGAAACGTCAAAGGAATCAGAGATACAGGAAGAATCTCTCTGAAAGAAAACAGTTCTGGCAATCCCAGAATGCTTATTTCTCACATCAAGACAAGAACCTAAAGTATGAGAAAAATCCTGTTGAAACGCACCAGAGCCACAACAACCGAAAGCAAAGGTTCGGTTCAGAAAAGAATACCAACTGAAAGCAAAGGTTCGGTTCTGAGAATGACTCCAACCGAAAGCAGAAGTTCGGTTCAGAGAACAAAACCAACCGAAAGCAAAGGTTCGGTTCTGAAATCAAAAGAGATCAAAACTCTAAGGTCAGTCCCACCAATGATCAAAAGCAAAAGGGTCACCTAGAGTCCCCAGCTAAGAAGTCATTTCAACCTAAGCCCTCTCATTCTCACTCATCTAATTCTTCTAATTCTTCCAATTCCTCTCCACCTCGTTCTAAATTTCATTCTGTTCCTTTTCAAAAATCTCAATCATCAGCTGAACAAAAAGGGAAATAGAAGGTTTCAGCATCCAAACCAGAGTCTAAACCGAAACCACCTAATCCTAATAAAATCAAAGTTTTTACCATCAAAAAGAAAGATGACACAACACTAATAAAACGAACATATCTTGTTGACATCTCTCTTACTATTCATGTACCTGTGAAAGGCTCACGTGGACCCAAGAAACTTTGGGTTCCTAAATCTGCTTAATTTTTGCAGGTAATCAGTGACGAGCAGTTTGACGAAGAATAGTACATTGATAGTGGTTGCTCGCGTCACATGACAGGGAGGAAAGAAGAGCTGAGGGAATACAGGTCTCTTTCAAATGGTGGAAACGTCAAGTTTGGAAACAACTACTTCGGGACCATAAAAGGCTGTGGGATGATTACCAATGGTGATTTCACGATAAGGAAGGTTGCATACGTGGAAGGGCTACAACACAACCTCATAAGTGTATCTCAGCTCGTTGGAGGTACCGGTCTCAAAGTCTCATTCGACGATGACGATTCTGAAATTATTGAGAAGAAGACGAAGAAAGTTATTCTCAAATCAGAGCGTAAGGGTGAAATGTTTCCTCTAAACCTCAAACCCATCAAAGGAAACCCAACTATCTGCTTGTTATCAAAAGCACAATCTGACGAAAGCTGGTTGTGGCACCGAAGGCTCTCTCATCTAAACTTTAAAGATATCAACAAACTTGTCACTGGAGGTCATGTTCAAGGTCTTCCGCTGCTCAAGTATGATAGAGATCATTTGTGTGCTGCATGCAAAATGGGGAAGCAGAGTCGTCAAAGTCATCCATCTATAATAAACACTAAAGTTGTTGAACCACTTGAATTACTTTATATAGATTTGTGTGGTCCATCATCTATCGAAAGCATCGGTGGTAGCAAGTATTATCTAGTTATTGTTGATGACTTTTCGCGTTTTACATGGGTGTTCTTTCTAAAGCTTAAATCTGAAGCGACTCACAAGCTAAAAGTGTTCATCAAGCAGATTGAAGTACAGCTGAAGAAGGTCGTTCGCAACATCAGGAGCGACAATGGTCTGGAATTCAAAAATAGAGAATTCGAAGAATTCCTGGCAGAAAAGGGAATAAGTCACAACTTCTCAGCTCCCTACACACCTCAACAGAACGGAATTGTCGAAAGAAGAAACCGATCTTTGTGTGAAGCTGCCCGAACCATGCTAAGTTTCGCTTCTTTACCTCTTTATTTTTGGGTTGATGCTATTTCTGCTGGTTGTTTTACACAGAACAGGTCATATCTCAACAAACGATTCATGCTCACACCTTATGAGATTCTCAACAACAGGAAGCCTAATGTGAAATTTTTCCATGTGTTCGGCTCACGATGTTTCATCTTTAACTCTAAGGAACACCACAACAAGTTCGATGTCAAAGCCGAAGAGGGAATCTTTCTGGGCTATTCTCTCACTTCTAAAGCGTACAGGGTATTAAACAAGCGTTCGAAGAAAATCGAAGAGACTTACTACGTGACTTTCGATTATAGCTATGTCAAAAAGCTAAAGGCAAATGAAGACACTGCTGGGGAAATCTTTCCTCAAACTGGCCAAGTCACGGTCTCGATCGCTAATCTATACGAGAAGTTTATGGAGCTATTTGATGAACCAGAGAAAGCCACTCTCTCAGAAGCAGGCGCAGCAGACAACAAGGTAGACCATATGAAGCAAATTGTCGAAGAAGCTGCTAGGAGAATGAATAAAGGAGGATCAAATTCTGACGAAGCTCCATCAAACAATGCTTCAGTCGAGGGGGAGGATCAACCATCGTCATCTCAGCCAACCTCACATGTTGAGGGGGAGCCAAGGTCTCCAATTGCTCCCGAAAGCACTTCACCAACCAAAAGTGCTTCACCATCCAAAGGTGCATCAACGCCTGAAAGCCCAGCACCACAAGAAACCTCTGAAGCTCAAGATTCGCAAAGCATTCCTGAAAGCTCATCTATTGAGGGGGAGCAAGCTAATATGTCATATGACTACGAAAGCCAGTCCGAGCCAGAAGAAATGATAAATGCTGAATTAGATCCTACCTTTGATCCTCATTACCCACCTCTCACCAAATGGACAAGAGATCATCCTGTCTCTCAAGTTGTTGGTGATGTCTCTGAAAAGGTTCTTACCCGATCACAACTCAAGGCAAAACAGATATCTTTATTTTCCAAAGTTGAATTCTGCATGTTTAACTCATTCGTATCAAAAGTTGAACCGAAGACAGTTAATACTGCTCTTGATCACTCCGATTGGGTTCAAGCCATGCAAGACGAACTGAACGAATTTGAAAGGAACAAAGTCTGGCATCTCATTCCAACTCCTCCAGATGCCTCAGTTGTTGGTCTCAAATGGGTCTTTAGGAACAAAATGGACAAGGAAGGAAACGTCATAAGGAACAAAGCTCGTCTGGTAGTAAAAGGATATTGTCAGGAGGAAGGGATTGATTATGAAGAAACTTTCGCTCCTGTAGCTAGGCTTCAATCAGTCAGAATATTTCTAGCCTATGCTGCCCACAAAAACTTTGAAGTTTTCCAAATGGACGTCAAGTGTGCTTTTCTTAATGGAGAACTCGAAGAAACAGTGTATGTGGAGCAACCTCCTGGTTTCGTGAACGAAAAGTATCCAAATCATTGCTACATTCTGGATAACGCTGTGTATGGACTAAAACAAGCTCCGAGAGCCTGGTATGAAATGCTAACTAAATTCTTAAAGATGTCCAAATTCAAACAAGGTTCGGTTGACCCAACCTTCTTTCGCAAAAAGGAAGGTAACCACCTTATGATCGTTCAAATTTATGTCGATGATATCATCTTTGGCTCAACGAATCCTAGCCTAACAGCTGAATTCAGAAAGCTGATGGAGACTAAATTTGAAATGAGCTCAATGGGTCCTATTAACTTTTTCCTTGGTTTAAAAATTAGACAGGGACCCGAAGGCATCTTTATCAATCAGGAAGCTTACACGAAGACTCTCCTAGCTAAATTTGGCATGATGGGAGACTCCAAAGTTAAAGTCCCAATGGCGTTCGGCACCAAGCTCACTCCATCCCTGGACAAATCGGCTGTTGATATCACGCTTTATCGTCAAATGATAGGCTCTCTGATGTATCTTACTGCTAGCAGGCCTGACATCATGTTTTCTGTGTGTTACTATGCTAGATTTCAGGCAAATCCACGCGAACCTCACATGCTTGCAGTGAACAACATTCAACGATATCTCAAGCGAACTGCCTCCTTAGGTCTATGGTATCCCTCCAACTCAGGCTTCTTCGTTCAAGTCTACTCAGATGCAGACCTTGGAGGATGTGGACTCGACAGAAAAAGTACCACAGGTGGCTGCCAATTCCTTGACGGGAAGTTGGTTAGCTGGCAATCAAAGAAACAAACGTGCGTGTCTTTGTCTACTACCGAAGCTGAATACATAACAGCTGCATCCTGCACCTCTCAAGTGATTTGGATCCAGAGTCAACTTCGAGACTATGGACTCAATATGAAGAAGATTCCACTATATTGTGACTCTGAAAGTGCAATTAGGATCTGTCATAACCCAGTGCAACACTCCAAAACCAAACACATAGCACTGAGGTATCACTTCATCAAAGATGATGTGGAAGATGGAAACGTCGAAGTACACTTTGTTAGAACCACCGATCAACTGGCTGATGTCTTTACCAAAGCTCTTCCTGAAGCGTCATTCAACAGAATTTTTCAAGGGCTAGGTATGATGGAATCAGAGTCAGTACCACAAACTACCTCTCAACCTCAATCGTAAGAAGCGAAATTGACCGAACGTTCAAGTTCGGTTGAATCATCTGACTCGCTCATCACTTCAAAGGTAGTTTTCTTGGTTGTAAATTTCATGTACAAAGTTGTTTATCTTATTGTCAAAAGTATTTTCTTATTGCAAGCATAAATTCCTTGGTTTTCTAAAATTTTTCAAAACCGAAACCTACCGAAGGTTCGGGTTCGGTTTTTCAAAATTTTCCAAAACCGAAACCTACCGAAGGTTCGGGTTCGGTTTTGAAAAATTTTCCAAAACCGAAACCTTCCGAAGGTTCGGGTTCGGTTTTTCAAAATTTTCCAAAACCGAAACCTACCGAAGGTTCGGGTTCGGTTTTGAAAAATTTTCCAAAACCGAAACCTTCCGATGGTTCGGGTTCGGTTTTTCAAAATTTTCCAAAACCGAAAACTACCGAACGCTCGGGTTCGGTTTTTCAAAATTTTCCAAAACCGAAACCAACCGAACACTCGGGTTCGGTTTTCAAAATTTTTCTCAACCGAAACCAACCGAACGTTCGGGTTCGGTTACCAAATTTTTCCAAAGTTTTTTTTACTCTTTCTAAGTCTTATTTTTTTCTTGCTTATTTTTTTTATTTTATTTTATTTTTTTTATATATCAAAAACTCCAAAAATATTTTTTTATCTTTTATTTTATTTGTGTGTTCGTTCGTTTATGGGGATAAAATTGTTGTCTTAGTTAAGTGTCCCTAGAAGCATGCTGTTGTATGTGTCCCAAGCCTCATAAGATTCTGAATAATACCCTTAATGACCTGGTATAAACAAACATTGTCTTCCCAATTAGGCTACCATATTTATTCTAATCGTGAGCTACCTCACTCTCTTCTCACATGAGATAAGAGTTTTCTGCTTGGTCCTTATTTTCGCAGCAGAGGTACTTTGATTTCTTACACTATCTCAATTACATTTCTCCATTAAATTCGTTTCACCAACGTAACCCTTGAGACTCTCAGAAATTACCACTGAGGTTTATGGTTACACAAAAACTGTGTTTATGATCTTAGTTTCGTGCCACTACGAGCTGAGTGAAACTCAAAATTCAATACCAAGTCTGCATTGACGGTGAACAATTAATTTGCTCAAGTTTTCACCAAAGAATTGACGGAAGTATCCTGATGAAATCTCAAATTTTTATTTTGTGTGATTCCTATAAAATTATTACACACCATAACATTTCTTCCCTTGGGATCCAGTTTTTAATTTTTGTTGAGATTTTATATTTTCCAAGCCACTTTAAAATTAATTCCTACCTACTTGTTCAACAGACTACACCGGTCTCACAAGTACTTTGTTCACTTTCTATCTTATTTCAAGATTAGGACTGTTGAATCAAAGATAAAGCCACCTTAAGTAGCCTAATTAAAAGAAGCCTTTCAACATTTATTAATAAGTGTTTGATCATCATTCAAACGGGAAACGACACTAACACTTTAAGGTCTCTCTTGACTTTGAAGGAAGAGATTCGTGCCTGGGATCATTTGTTTCGTGTCATTATTGACATCACATTTATTCCTAAAAAGAGTTGCTTTATTTCTTTTCTTTTTACACTCTTAGCACGAAATTTTTTGATTTTCCAAAATTCTGGTACTAATAATTACAGGCTGTTTTATTGCATCGGTGGTTAATTATAAAGACGTGGTCAAAATTCATCCACGTGGGAGTATCCTTCAAAAGATGTCGTTACAGGGATAAGGTGAAGGGTTGCTGACTCAGGCGGGAGTCTAATGGATTGAATTTCAAACGGCGGTAAAAAGGGACGCATGCGAATTTGAAACGCCCATTCTTTAACTGACGTCGGGGACGCGTTCGCGAATATGAAGCGGTTCCTCTCTGCCACAAAAAGGCGCGTGTGGATTTGAAACGGTTTCTTCAGAAACGGCGCTTGTTGGGCGGCGTGTTCCAAGGAATCTGACACTCTCTCTCATGCGTGATCATCGCATACCTTAACTGTCACGCATCTGTCATTCCGGGAAAACCTTTCGTATTTCGATAGAAGATTTGAACAGATTTTTCTCTCTTCTTACACCCACTATAAAAGGCAGTCTCCTCTCCCATTTACCTCTTTACTGCATCCGAATTCCCAAGAGAGCAAAAATTCCCTAAAACCCTTACTATTCATCTTCTTCTTCCCAACTTCAACAATGGCAGAATCATGGTCTGTTCATGCTACCTCACACATCCTTCCCATTCGCCCTCAACTGTGTTTGGTGATCGATTTAACCCCTCCGGTGTACGACTCCTACATGTACCCGATCATTGAGTGCCTAAAGTACTCGCCCATAGCACCTGCACTTTCACGGGTGGAATCCGTGCCCATGGAGCTTTTATCGCAGCTCTATGCGACTGCACATTATGATAAAGCAGTCGATAGAATTTTCTTCGAGGTTTCTGATCACACAGCCTCGATTTCCAGGCAACGATTTGCCTCATTGCTAGGGTTTGCTGCTGACCCTTCTAGGGTTCATCCGGAGACGATTCCGATTGGGCACCTCTACAATATGTTCTACAATATGGGGTACACGGAGGCGCTCACCTCCGTCGCAAAATTTAAAAAGTCGTGTTTGCCGCCACAGTGGAACGGCATGTTCACTGTCCTTTTCAAGGGTCTTTCAGAACGGAGCTCCGGTTCAGACGGCTCCAGTCGGCTCTTTCTCTCCATCATGTACGGGGTTTACAACGGCGTCAACGTCGATTATGGGTTGGATCTCTGGCAACAACTCATACAGAGCTTATCATCCTCTTCACGACATTCTGAGGTGTCGTATGCCAGGTTTTGGACCATCGTTGCTAAGTGGGCGATGGATAAGTACGATGTCCCCACTGTTACGGTGCATCGATGTCTTCGATCGGTATTTTCCATACCACGAAGATTATCGTCTCAGATGCATCGAAGTTCTCTTTCATTGGTTCCATTCCGGAGACCATGTATGCTGATGTCCCAGCAGATAGCAGAATCATCCGGACTATCAAGGAGTTTAAGCAGTCTGGACCGAGGGATCTCACTCAGGAGATGCTCAAGTCCATCCATGATGCTGATAAGCCTGTTCATAGAGGCAAAAAGGCAGATAAAGGGAAGCAAGTGACCAATGGGGCTAAAGGTCCTTCTCCCAGGAAGAGGAAGGCTCCTAAATTGCTCAGTCCCTGTAGCCGAAGAAGCGAAAACTCAACCAAAGCGAAAGCTCATAATCGCTTCCTCTTCGAGTGAATCAGAAGGTGAGAGTTCGGATTCGGACGGCTCTCAAAGAGGCGAAACCCCTCCAAGAGGCAACACCCCACCCCGATCACCTACACCAGGCATGGAAATCCATATCTCACCAATTCCCTCTCCCACTCAAACAATCCCTACTTCCATTCCCACCATAAACCCCTCTACCACCATTCCTAAAACCTCTTTCCCTATACCACCACCCATTTTCACCGATACAACAACAACAACCACTGCAAAGGTTACAACCAACGTATCTGATACGGGGGTTCATACCGATGCAACCGAACCACCACCTGTAACCGAACCCTTACATACAACCAAAACCCAACCACCACCCGAACCTACCCATACTCAACAACCACCCGAAACTACCCCCACTCACACTCAACCTGAACCTACTCATACCACAACACCCCCAGCTTCACCACCCCCAACATCTCCAGGTCATGCCTCTGATGGAGATAACCCTTTCCTTGGAGGGGAAAATATGAACTTCGATTCGGTCTACTTTAGTCCGTTTCAGGTCCAAAGCGACGATGAAGAGGAAGCTCCAGTTACAAAGAAGCACCTAAAGGAGCTGCATGAGAAGGTTGACCTGCTTATTGCCTCATCTTCCAACTCTCAATCCTCTCTCTCTGAATCTGCTCTCCAGAAGATTGTTGATGCCTTCTCAAGGGCTCAACATGATTCCGTCGCTTCTACCACTGCAGCAATTGACGGCTCGACAAAAGCTTGTGAGGCAGCGACCGAAAAAGTCGATAAACTATTCTCCAACGCCTCTGCCTTGTTACAATCTCTACAGGAGAGTGTTGCAGCAACCAAGACAATGCTGGAACCGATTGTTTAACAATTGGCCACGTTCGTCTCATCAGAGTCAAAGTCGTTCGCTACCCTTCGCCAAACAATCAGTGACGACAACTCTGCCCTTCGGACATCTATCGACGAGCGCCTCTCCAAACTCCAAGAGGATCTTGCCTATGACAACTCGCTGATGGATGCTCTCGCAAGGAAGACCATTGCCCTCAAGGTCAAGAGTGCTCAACTTTCAAGTTCTCAACAACAAGTTGACGCTCTGCGATCCGAACGGGAGGTGATAAGGACGTGTGTTTCGGATGTTCACTCAGCAATATCTAACATCCTGGAAGCGCACGATCCCATTCTGAACCACATTGTGAGGCGAACCCTTGCAGAAAAACTCGCCCCTGCCCTGGATCTTCTCAGCAAAATTGAAAGGCTGCCTAGTTTCGTGTCCACTCCGAAACAAGGGGGAGAACAGGAGTTCGGATCTCAACCACCTCCTTCCTCAAAATCTGATCACACAACCGAACCTCCTCCTACAGGTCAAGCCTCGGGTTTGGGTGTGAAGGATAAAGGAAAGAAGATAGCTGAGGAAGAAGAGGAAGACGATCAAGAAACCATTGCTGACATGCTGAAACGCAAAAATAGTCGCAATGCTGATGATGAAAACATTCGTGTGGCGCGAGAAGCTGAAGAAGCCGAACGCTAAAAGAAAGAAACCCACGATCTCCTCGAGAGCAGGAAGACTGTTTTCCCTGCTTGGACTCGAGAGAGAATGATAAAGGAGGCTATTGATACTCCGAGCATCCTATGGCTTGAACCGGTGATCTCCTTCGACTGCTACAATTTTCTCGACTCGCAGTTCGACATGCCCTTAACCCGAAAGGCGTTTATCTTCCACGCCTTCGCCAACATTGCCGAAGTTCCTCATCCTCATCCTGATGTTGATCGTGAACTGATCGAATTCTATCTGAAGGCCGCTCAACCACAGTATCAAACCTGGAGCGCTCAGAAGATAGTTAACGTTCGGGTGCTAAAGCCTTACACTGAAGGGAGATTCATCAACGTTCGGTTCAGGGTGATTAGAGGGTCTGCAAGAACCGAACATCTCATATCCTTAGCAGATCTACCGAACCTCAACCCCCATGACTGGATCGTTCTGCACAACATCCTCTTGACGAATGAAGCTGAATATGGTCCGATCATAGACCATCTCAAAAGGATGTTAGTATGCTATATCATGGAGGTCGCCCTGATGGATCAGGAGATTGCCACTGTCTTCAAGAAGAAACCGAAGATCTCTCCTGTTGGCTCGGCCAGTGATCTCAACCAGATGAAGATGGGAAAGATTGACCCAAGGCGAAACTCGGTCATGTTCACTATGGTTGAAGGACAGAAATGTCTCTTTGCCTTAGCGGATAAACATCTTTATACCACTGCTTGTCTTGAGCACGTGCTGGGGATCATCCATCGGTGTAAAGAGAATACAGCGGATGATATCAAATACTTCGACGATATGATACAGTGGTACATCCGATTCAGACAGACGATACTTGCCCTTATTTCGCGTCTGTTTCAGACTGTAAAGAAGAAGGTTCCTGCTGCTGCTGGCCCAAGTAAGAAGTAATGATCTCGCTCCAATTGACGCAAAGGGGGAGATTGTTGGGTATCAGATTCGTTTAGTATTGCGTCATTGGGCTCAGTTAATAGTCCATTATTTTGTACTCCGGTTTAGGCTTGTCCAACCGTGAGCTATAAAGTTTACTAGATAATAATATGCTTGCATGCATATTAGGTTAACGATCAAGAGTACGATTGATAGAAGACGATAGCATTACATATTTCTTTCTTTATCATTCCTATAAACCCTTTAACCCTCTACAGTTGATGTTCTTTATCGAGCTCTTCTGAGGGTTGTTTATAAATCATTCGACACGTTTGATTCACTTTTGAGTTGTTTACAGTTTTCGTGTTCTTGCTATTTGTTCTTTATATTACCTGTTTAAGATCTAATCGATCTTCAAGTTTAAGTTTTAAACTTATCATCGTACCATGAGTTTACAACCGTAAACTCATGGGGAAGTGGTCTCCAGGCCTTAAACTCAATATGAGGTCATTCTTGGACCTTAAACTCACCCAGCATCTAGTTTAAGCCTTGAAACAATTAACCACTTAAGAAACCTTACCTTTAAGCCTCATTTGGTGACCCATTTGAGATTTTACAGCCAGGAGTAAACTCCCCTGGGCCGTGAACTCCATCAAGTATGGTCTATGGACCATAAACTCACTTACAAAGCCTTATACTCCTTTGTTGCAACCCAATGGCCTCGTAACACTTTGACCAAAGTGTTTTCCATGCCTTAGAATGTTTATACTTGTCTAATTAGTGTTATAATCACTAATTGAATATATACATATGTCTTTATATGGTGTTAGGATCATTGTGTGTGTTTAAGTCTTCACTTGACACCAAGCACTTGTCCGACACTTCCATCCGATCCACTCACTGCAGGTGAGTTCATACCCCTTAATTAACCTTTAAATGTTTCTAAATTTTTATAAATGCTTTTATGGGGGGAATACAAGTTGAATCATGCTAGTTAGTACGTCAATCACATGTGATTAATAACTAGCATGCAAATGGATTTACTACACTTTTAGTTGTTTTACCAAACAGATTATTTCAAATGACTTTCTGAAACGTTTCTACATGTTAAAGCTCTTTATTAAACTATCTTACATACTATATGTTTCATTTCAAAATCTGTTACAATTGTGTTTCAAACAAAGGTTTTCTTATACTTAAAACTATCTTATCAAACAAACTACTTTCAAATCATTTTATAAACTGACATCAAGTCATCATTTCTTGGTTATTAAACTTTTCAAAGGTTTTACCAAACGTCTTTTATACTTTTATATTATCAAATGCATGCCCATATATGTATAATTATATAAGAAAAGTTTAAAGGACTTAGGAAGGCTAGCTCACTTTATTTCCTTTTCCTCGTTTGGATGTGGCTTTAGGGTATCGATTATTCGTCCGAATGTCGTCTAAATATTAGTTATATATCATGTATACATATATAGACATAAAAGTTTCTCCAGTTAGTTCAGTACCTTTGGATAGCAAAGGCATACTTCAGTTATACACGTATATTACTAGTAACTATAATAGGTATACTTAGGAGATACCACTTACAATTCCAAGTACAAGGAATCACACAAGAGTCAATTCATTCATGAGTCTATACTAATATAATACATACTATATGAAGAGATACAATTACAATAGTACAATTACAGACATACTAATACAATACATACTATATAGAGATTCAATACACGATAACATAAGAGAGCACACAAAACAGGGAGGAAGATACAATACACGATAACAAAACAATACACGAGAAGGTGCTATAGCATGGAACAATTAGAGGATCTAACTATACCAATGAATCACTAACGCATTGTTTTAAACAAAAGGTGATAGTTATATTGGGTATACATGATCATAATAATGTGGATGTCTACGGCTTGCAACATTGCAGGGGTCGCGTTTGGTTCCCAAAATCTCTTGACAGGGAGAGCATTTAGTATGGGATCTAGCCATCACATTATACCTTAATACTCAATTTAAGGCAACTAGTACAATATTAGTCACTTATTACAAATACTACAATACTTACACTTTACATACGACAAATACAAAAGGATACAATTCCAGTTATTATATTATTATTACCTTTACTTTGTGTCACATTCACATAATCGACAAGGAAGATTAGACTTCAATAATAATAGTTGTAGAAGGAAAAACCTTCACTTAATTAGAGGTTAAAACTTTCAAAACAGTCGGGTCTTGGTAGAAAGCTACTTTCAAAACAGTTGGGTCTTGGTAGAAGGCTACTCTCAAAATGGTATACCCATGGATGACATGCGGGTCATTGGTCAACATGATATATGCTTATTGTGTCATGGTATACCCATGGATGACATACAGGTCATTGGTCAAAATGAATGTTGCTTATAGTGTCATCGTAACACCCATGGATGACATATGGGTCATTGGTCAACGTGGTAGATACTTATATTGTGATGGTAACACCCATGTATAACATACAGGTCATTGGGTGGTAGTTTCTTATAGTGTCATGGTATACCCATGGATGACATACGGGTCATTGATCAACATGGTTGTTGCTTACGGTGTCATGGTATACCCATGCATGGATGATATACGGGTCATTGGTCAATGTGGTATTTGCTTGTAGTGTCACAGTAACACCCATGGATGACACATGGGGCTTCCATATTAATGAACATAATATTAAGGTTATTCAATTTTATGAAACAAAAGTTACTTTAGTGTAGCCGAAAGACACGTCTTTCATCTTTCCGGATGTCGCAGGTTCGAATCCTACTTCCTTCAATATTTTTATTTAACTTCGTCTTTTTCATTTAAACTGTCAAAGTTCCACTTTGACCCATAAAAAGTTATAATGTTTGAATAATTTATTTTTAAACAAATGCCCTTAGGCATTGACAAAAATAGCTTAACCATTTACGTACTTACCACTGTACGTTGCTTATAGTGTCATGGTAACACCCATTGATGACATATGGGTCATTGGTAAACGTGGTAGATGCTTATAGTATCATGTTATACCCATGGATAACATATGGGTCATTGGTCAACATGGTAGTTTCTTATAGTGTCCTGGTAACACCCAAGGATGACATATGGGTAATTGGTCAACATGGTAGATCCTTATAGTGTCATGGTATACCCATTGATGACATACAAGTCATTGGTCAACGTGGTAGATGCTTATAGTGTCACGGTAATGCCCATTTTTGACATAGTGTCATGGTATACCCATGGATAACATACAGGTCATTGGACAACTTGGTAGTTTCTTATAGTGTCATGGTAACACTCATGGATGATATATGGGTCATTGATCAATGTGGTAGATGCTTATAGTGACATGGTATACCCATGGATGACATACGGGTCATTGGTCAACATGATAGATTCTTATTGTATCATGGTATACCCATGGATGACATACGGGTCATTGGTCAACATGAAAGTTGCTTATAGTGTCATGGTAACACCCATGGATGACATATGTATCATTGGTCAATGTGGTAGATACTTATATTGTGATGGTAACACCCATGTATAACATACAGGTCATTGGGTGGTAGTTCCATATAGTTTCATGGTATACCCATGGATGACATACGGGTCATTGATCAACATGGTTGTTGCTTACAGTGTCATGGTATACCCATGCATGGATGATATACGGGTCATTGGTCAATGTGGTATTTGCTTGTAGTGTCACAGTAACACCCATGGATGACATCTGGGCTTCTGTATTCATGAACATAACATTAAGGATATTCAATTTTATGAAACGAAAGTTACTTTAGTGTAGCCGGAAGACACGTCTTTCATCTTTCCGGACGTCGCAGGTTCGAATCCTACTTCCTTCAATATTTTTATTTAACTTCGTCTTTTTCATTTAAACTGTCAAAGTTCCACTTTGACCCATAATAGGTTATATTATTTGAATAGTTTATTTTAAAAAAAAAATTCCCTTAGGTATTGACAAAAATACCCTAACCATTTACGTATTAACCATTGTACGTTTCAGGGCATTTAAGGCAATTCATAATCTAAACACTTAGGCGACATAAATTGGAGTCAGAGTCATCCCGTCGTTTCATTTTACCGGCGATAGATCAAATACAATCCATTCCCAGCCATCAAACTTCTAGCACGTTGATCAATAAACCCTAAAATCCTTTATGTTACATAATTTGAATTACACTCGAAGTAGTTTAACATCATGGCAACGAGTTCTTCATCTGAAAGAATGCGAACAAGCCAACAAGGGACAAGGATCACTGCTTTGCCATCGCAAATGATCGAAAAAATAGTAACTATGGTTGGGGGAAAATCACCAATCGATTCTTTTAATTGCCAGTTAGTGTAAGTATGGTGTACAATACTTCTATTACATTTGTTTATGTAGTTAATTTGGTGTTTAATAGACGAACTTTGTTCATTTGTAAATTATAGTTGCAAACTCTTTTGTGATATTAGTCGTTATCATTTCAATAGACAATGGTCCACTGTGACCCATAAAAGGTTATAATGTTTAAATAATGTGTTTTGACAAAACTAACCTTAGTAATCACATATTTGGAATAATTTCAAGGGCACTTTGGTCTTTTTGAAATCTCTATCGTTAAGATACCATCATGCCTCTGACGTCACTTCGGCGTTTCAGTTCTTCAACCATTCAGAACGTCTCAACTTCTCCGAACGATAAAACTGCAGACGAAAACTAAAACCCCCAAATCGTCGAAGGGTAATCGTTCGTAAAATTGATTTTTTCTGATAATAGTAACTCCTGTATATACTCCTTGCGACCAGATCATCATAAATGCTGATTTATTTATACGCACATGTGCATTTATTTATTAGTTATTTACTATGTATTTAAGTTTTTGAAGTTCAAAGAAGATGTATGAGGCGGGGGTGATCATCAAGTGTTTAGAACAACATGTGTTGACATGATTGAAGGAATGGGTCCCAAATATCTAAATGTTGTTTTATTAATACGCACATGTGCATTGGATAATAACATTGAAATCATATTCAGACAAGTAATGGTATGTGTAATTTCTGTAATTATATGTAATCTATAACATTTGTTAATATTTAGTGTCATTAATGTTATTGATATTGTTATCCTGACAATAGGATGAGTGCTTATATAATGGCAATTTTGATGTAGGATTGACTTTCTTTAGACAAATAGCAGATGAGGATCATCTTGAGTCAATAGGGTCTCCTCAGTGTGATGAATTTATGTATGGTATATATGGAAATTAAATTTTTTATATAGTTAATTAATGCATGCTTGCAGTTTGGGGTTAGTATTTAGCTGTGTCGTGTTGTATAATATTTAGTATTGCGTTGAAATGGATACATTGGATTAATTGATAATTATTTTAATGTTCAGGTTTACAATTACTTGATGCCTATTTTGGTTGAGTAGTTACGGATAATGGTGTCACACCCCCGGACTAGAACGTCGGAAATGTCCGGAGGCGGGTGACATTATTGTATAGTATCATAACAATTGAATATAAATGAAACATAGCAAATCCAAACATCATACAATAATATAACAAAATTACATTGTTTTACATCTTGTTTATGTTCTTGAAATACACAAAACAGACAACATTGAATAAATTCCATACTAAATCAAAATAATCTTGAATCCGCATTCCACTAGCATACTTACTGATTTCCAGAGAATACAAGTTGTTTGAAAAGCGTCAACATAAAATATGTTTGTGAGTTCACAAGCATTTTTGTATAAAAATCTATGATAGTTGGAAAACCAGAAAATCCCATATTTTCTTATCAAAATACTTGTATGTCTTGTTCTTGATCAAGTATAGTTGCATGTGTGTTTTAGTTTGTCGTTTTCGAAATCGTATAACATCGCTTTCCCTAGAAAATCCTATATTTTCTGATATATATAAAATAGTAGTCTTAAAAACCCTAATACTTGTATAGTAAAACCTTCGTCGAACGTATCCCAAACAATAGTTGTTTATAAACGAAGAGTGTAACTTGCGTAAAATTCTAAATAATAGCTGTTATATTCTGAGTGAGTCGTTATAACCATACTAATATGAAGGAGTTCCTGTTCTGACGTTCTCCAGACACTGGTTTCGTTTAAGACATTTGTTACCCTAGACTGGCCAGTCTAGTTGTAGCGATCAACGAAGGTGCGGGGGTGTCAATCCCGTATAGGTCTATACACAAATTTCCGCTCCCTGTTCAAGAGACTCTGGTTATAATTCTTACAAGACTTTAAGCATACACTATTATGTGTGTGTGTGTGTGTATATATATATATATATATATATATATATATAGGTACTGTGAAGATGCGTCCGACAAGAATACTAACAGGTATTTGTGCAAAATCTTTGTTATTTGTTATTTATTACATAAATAACATTAGTGGACTTATTTACTAGGTATTTTGTTTTAGTTTATAGAAAATACTCCTTTTTTAAATCAAGTTTGTCAAAAATGACCCAATATTATTGATGTTGGAAACGGTGCACTTTTTACTATATAGGTAGTGCCTCCAAATCTTTAAGGCGAAGACCACAACTCCCAACTCGATATCTTGTGTTGTTTAGTTTACTTCATGGTTCTTTAGTTGTCTAGATGCGTAAGATATCACCTTTCCACACTGCATAAGAACACAACCTAACCCTTGATTAGAAGCATCACAATATACTACGAAGTCTTTCGTTCCCTCTGGCAAGGACAACACTGGAGCATTGTAGAGGGCTTGTTTCATGTTTTGGAAGGCAGCTTCTTGTTTGGCATTCCAATGGAAAGATATAACCTTATGGGTGAGAGTGGTGAGAGGCTTGGCGATTTTGAATTTTTTTTTGATGAACCTTCGGTTATAACTAGGAAGGCCTAAAAATTGTCGGATTTCGGTTGGGGTTCTTGGGGTTGCCCAGCCTTCAATAGCTTTCATCTTGGTAGGTTCCACATGTATTCCCTCTTTACTGATTAAATGTCCCAATAATTCCACTTTACGAATCCAGAAGTCGCATTTGGAGAACTTTGCATAAAGCTTCTCAGCTCTCAAGGTTCCCAAAATCTATCGTAAGTGTTGGATGTGCTCTTCCTTACTTTTAGATTAAACGACTATATCATCGATGAAAACAATCACGAAGTTGTCGAGAAACGGCCGACAAACTCTGTTCATTAGGTCAATGAAGGCTGCGGGTGCATTTGTGAGACCAAAAGGCATGACTACGAATTCGAAATCCCCATAACGGGTTCAAAAAGCAGTTGAAAGAAGAAATTGTTCCTTTTGTGAAGCAACTAGGATGATTCTTACATATGAGAATTTTCCACAATAATTTTGGGTGGAAGTAGTTTCAACAACTTGCTTTACGCAAAATCATTCTTTTATTCATCATTGTTTCCACATCACACCTTATGAGACCATAACAAATAAAAACCTAATATTTAATTTTTCGTGTTTTTGGTTGTAGATTTTTCATAATGAATCTCAAGTGTAATCTTTCCAAATTTTAGACGAAAGATGATGAATGAATTTTATTAGGATACTTTCATAATATTGTTGTTTATTGGGTGTTAAACAAGCGAACAAGAAAAGTTGAAGAAATATTCAATCTCATTTTTAATTATTATTATGTTAACATAATTGAACAAGATTTTTCAAAGAAATCAATAATTTGTTCAATAAATGAAGAACCTAAGCAAATGCTTACTTATGATATTGATCTTGATTTAATTTTTAGTATACCTGAGAGGGCAGTTGATGTTGAAGTTAATACTGAAGATAATCAAATTCCTAAGGCATCGAAACACTCAGATGATTCTACACTCACTAATAATGAAAATGAAGCACATTCGTCGTCAACCTCGAGAATTAATGTCGAAAGAAGACAAGTTTCAACTAATGGTCAAGTGGAGGGGGAGCGCTTGATATCTTCACCTCATAGTGAAAGAAACAATTCAGTGTCGCAATCTTATGGTCAGGGAGAGTTATTGAATTCATATGTATTGTTTGAGGGGGAGCTATTAACTTCCCAAACTGGTGTTGAGGGGGAGCACCAAAAAATGAATCCATTTGGCGAGGAGGAGCAAAGTGGATTAAATCATGATGCAAGTGATGCTCCAAGTAATGAATTTCATGATACTAATTATAATGTTTCAAATTCAGATGAACTATTAGAACCATAAGAGACATATGAGGATGCACATTTGGAATTTGATCCTGCCTTTCGTCCGATGGAGAAATGGACAAGGGATAATCCAAAAGAAAGACATTCTTGTTGATCCATGTTCAGGTGTTCTAACATCAGCACAGATTCGAGCCAAAAATGAGGTTTTAAATTTTCATCGGGAATTTTGTATGTTTAATGTCTATATTTCGAAAACTGAACCAAAAAAAGTCAAATATGCATTAGAACATCCCGATTGGGTTGTTGCAATGTAGTATGAGTTCGTTGAATTTGAAAGAAACAAGGTTTGGAGGTTAATTCCTAAACCTAATAATGTTTCAATTGTTGGACTTATGGGTTTTTAAAAATAAAATGGATAAAGAAGGCAATATAGTTCGAAACGAAGCTAGATTAGTTGTAAAAGGTTATTAGTCAACAATAGATGTGATTATGACGAAACCTTTTCCCTGTTGCAAGACTCGAGGCTATACGAACATTTATGGCTTATGCTGCTCATCAAGATTTGGACGCCTACCAGATAGATGTAAAGTGCACATTTCTTAATGGTGTTCTTGAAGAGATAGTATTTGTTGAGCATCCACCTAGATTAGTCAATGATAAGTATCCTAACCATTGTTATATCCTTGAAAAGTCAGATTATGCGTTATAAAAACACCTCGTTCTTGGTATGCAAGTCATACCAAGTTTTTGAAAATCGCAAAATTTAAACAAGGATCCATTGATCCCACTTTAATTTATAATAAAGTTGGATCATCTAATGCTCATTCAAATTTATGTAGATGACATTATTTTTGATTCAACTGATCCTTCGTTGTCAAGGGAGTTTGAGGAGCTAATGATGAGTCAGTTTGAAATGAGCATGATGGGGAAGATAAATCCTTTCTTGGGTTTAAATATTCATCAAATCAGCGAAGGAATTCTTATTCATCAAGAAAATTACACTTGAAACCTGCTTGAAAGATTTGGAATGACAAATTGTATGAAAGCTAAAGTTCCTATGGCAGTCGGCACTCACTTAGGTCCTTCATTGGATAAGCCTGTTATTGATATCAAAACATAAAGAAGCATGAGCGGTTTGATTTTGTATTTAACTGCAAGTCACCTTGATATAATGTTCACTTTGTGTAATTATGTCAGGCATCAAGCAAATCCAAGAGAACCTCATCTTATTATAGTGAAAAATATCTTTCATTATCTAAATGGTACAAAGACTCTAGGACTTTGGTATCCGTCGAAAAAGGATTTCTTATTCAAGCTTTATCAGATACGGATCTAGAGGATTTTCAATTAGATCTAAAGTGCACTACTGAAGGACGTCAATTCCTAGATGGAAAACTTGTGAGTTGGCAGTCAAAAAAGTAAACATATGTATCATTTTTGACAGCTAAGGCTGAATACATTGTTGCTACGGCTTGTACATCTGGATCCAAAGTCAACAACGTGACTATGCGATTAACATGAAGAGAAATCCATTATAGTGAGATTCTCAAGGCGTAATTCACGTATGTCATAATCCAGTTCAACATTCGAAAACTAAGCACATTGCACTTCGATACCACTTCATCAAGGATCATGTTTGAAGATAGGAATATTAAAGTTCATTTTGTAAAAACAACTGATTAACTTGTTGATATTTTTACAAAACTTTTGGACAAAAATCATTTTTAAGGATTTTAAATGGATTAGGAATGATGGAAGCATGTTATCTTCCACATTCTACATATTTTTTCTTGAATTTGATATGTGAATATGATCAACCTTACTTTCAATTATTGGTTTCACTTTTGTTTGTTGATCTAACTTATGCTACTTGGAATAACTTTCATGTGTTTTACTCACATTCGTTACTTATCTAATTCCCACTCAGAGGATATTGTTCACAGTCAACGTTCACATGCCATTGCATTCGACTTCTCGTTGATTCATTCACTACAAGGTTACAAGTTGTGTATGGAGGTAGACTTTCGATATGAATACATGCTTGGTTACGGAAATCAATTTGGAGATGTGAAAGTATTGATTCGTATGCGAAATATTTGTAATTTTTAACAAGGTTAAATTACACGAATTGACCCTTTGGTTTGGGGTAATATGCACGTTTGGTCCCTAAACATTTTTTTAACTCGGACGGTCCCTAAAATGTTGTTTTGTTACACGCTTGGTCCCTATTTATCCTAAAAAGATAGTTATGCCCTTATTTATTTATTTATAATTTATTTTCTTCATTGTTTTTTATTTATAGACTAAATGTTTATTAAAAAAGAAAATGAAGAACAACGATGGAGCTTCCCTTGTTCCTCTTGTCGTCTGCATTCGTTTGTCAATGGATCTGGTAACTTCGTTCCTTTTTCGCCGGATCAGGTGACTTTGAAGATCATATCAAAAATCGTAAGCATGTCAAAGCTTTATTTTTCTGAAAACCCAAACCCCAAACCCCAGATCAACCCTTTTGAAACGAAGGCAAAATAGATTGAAGGCAGAAGATGGTGACCACTCACGTCCGACGAACACCCGCCACAATTTCTCCCTTCTGTCGGTAAATCTGGACCGCCGACGACCACTAATCATGATTTCAAGAACATCTACAAATGATTTCTAAAAAGTGATAGTCTTGCATCAATCATCAAATCAAATGGTATCTTCTTCAAATCAACATCATAGCCCATTTTCGTCAGCTTCCCATCAGTCGATTTCTCCTGGAGTTGAAATTCTTCACTAGATTGGGGACCGATTCCTTCAAAAGCGGAGATTACTTGGTTAGAATAGATCTCAGAAGAAAGAATCAATGCTTGTTTCGACTTTTTTGTATTTTTTTCTGTCGCTTTTTGCTCCAGGGTTCAGAGGAGGGTTTTCCTCCATGGAATCTGAAAAAACACTTTGTTGAAGGTTAAAGAAAAGGAATAAGAGTGAATTGATGAGTGATAGACATCCAAAAGCCACCGGATAACTGTTTGTCAATTGGAAGGACCGATGTTAACCAGTGGTGATGTTGTTTCGCCGGAAGAGAATGACCGGAAGAAGAAAGTGAGGGGGGGTGGAATAAAGAAGGTGTATCAATCTTTTTATGTAAGGAGGTGGGACCACATATATAATTTTGTTTAGTAATAATAATACCATAAATAATAATATAAATTCATCATAAGGGTATATTTGTCTTTTTATCTTGGTTAGCGACCAAAATCGTAACAAACACAAACATTAAGGATGATCCAAGTTAAAAATTCTTTATAGGGACCAATCGTGCAAACTACCCAAAAACATAGAGACCATTCGTGAAATCTACCCTTTTAGCAAATAAAAGTGTGGGTAATATCCTTTTCTTATTTTTTGTATTTTCTTTATAAAATTCAAAAATCCAAAAAGATTTTCTTATTTTTTTTTTGTCTTTTCTTTATAAAATTCAAATATCTAAAAAGATTTTCTTCTTTTTGTCTTTTCTTTATAGAATTCAAAAATACAAAAAGATTTATCTTATTTTTGTTTTTGCATTTACAAAATAAAAACTCCAAAAATATTTTCATTATGTTTGTTTTTTATTTTAAACCAATTGAACACACAAACATATTTTCATTATTTGTTTAGCTCATTGTAACAATGTGTTGCAATTTTGCATGCCAAATGAGAATAGTTTTAGGGAACAAGTATGAAACAAAACTTTGTCCTAGTTAGGTGTCCGTAGAAGCATGTTGCAGCATGTTGTCCACAAGCCTCATAGACTCTCTGTGTTTGAAGTCCTAATGAAAATTTTCACACGAAAAGTTTCCTCGTAATTAGGTTGTGTTCACAATAGTAGAAGAATTACCTTTCCCTTCTCATTTTGAGTAAAGAGACTTCCGCTATGTCTAAATTTTTGTAGAGGTACAATGAGTCTTCATATACAATTTTTTTCACCTAACATTTATAACACGATCACACACAATGACACATGCCCAAGTCGTCTTTGGTTAAAACCAAACAGGATATAGGTATGTCACAAGTCTGTGTTTTTTATCCATAATCATTTTTCTGTGATGAACGTGAAACCCAACAAATCTCAACTTCACGAATTCACGGTGAACATTTTATGATCAAGATTTCCACGAAACATTTGTTTCACTGTACCACTTTCGATGTTTGAATCTCATTTTAATTTCCACTAAGTGATCTTAATGAAAAGTACTAATCCCAATTCATTTCTTCCCAATAGATGCATTTTTAATAAAATTTTCATAAAATGAGATTTTCGTTTGAACATCTTTCTATATCTTTTGTTACTTCAGTTTTTTTTCAAAACTAACTTGTTCTTGACTACACTGGTCCTCCAAGTATTTTTTTACACGATTCTTTACACTTATGTAATGATGTAAATTGATGTGAAAATGAAGCCACCCATGAACCTTATGAACAGAGGCCCTTCGAAACCTCTCAACGAGATTTCGATTGTAATTCATAGGAAACCACATAAAGCAATTCCACATCTCTCTTGATGAAGAATGAAGTGTATGTTTGCCTGGGGTCTATCTACTTTTATATCAATGATTACTTGATATCACTATATCCAAAAATTTCTTAATTTACTCTATCTTTTCATTTGGCACACTTAAGCACTGAAGTCCTTGGGGTATTTAGTATTACCAACTCAACTTAGATTTCTCAAAGTCTGGAACACGATTTCACTAATCATTCCAATAAGTGAATGAGCCTGGCCTCCATAACAAAGGATGGTTCTTTAATGGTATCGAAAGTTATGACAGTTCCTTTTCGGTTGGGAGAAGCGAAAAAATTGGTGGATATGATGGTTTAGTATTTTCTCGTGGCTCTAGACAAAAAGTGATCATCACTTTTACACGTGACGGCTTTCTATGGTGATGATTAAGTAACCCACATTCCATGTGGCTTTATCTGATCGAGTAACATTTGAATTAAAATTTGACAGATTATTTAAAGGCGTTAATCATTCAAATTCCAACTTTACATTCCGAATTTTTCTCAAGGAACCCTAACTGTTCATCACAACTGCTCCCAAAAAATTTCTCGATCTTTTAAACGGTTGTTGAACAAAATTTTGTTGATCAATTTAACACTAAGAATGAAGATATTTCACAACCAATGATGAAGATTCAACATACAAATCTTTGGCTTAATCCTTCGCTTGATTTTTATCCTGAAGAACTACAAATGTTAGTGTTGGCTTTAAAAAATATGTTTTTCATCTTGCATTATTTTCTTCGTTTGCAATTCCTATGCTACGAATGTCATTGACTGCTTCTACTTCTATTTACAACAAGACCACAAAAGTTGTTGCATTCCAGTTGATGTCCAACAAGACGAAGAAACTTACCAAGAAGCAATTTGCCCAAATCTTATAGTTACCCTCTTCTATCAAGTCACTACTGATCAAGTCATTCATATGTTCAATGAGATGGGTCAACAACCTACTCTTTCAACTATCAGACACTTCAAGAAGTCAATTTTTCCATGTGTTTGGAGTTTTTTTATTGGGAATTACTCTATGTTGTTTAATAGGATGAATTTCAATATTAGATAAGGAAAAGCTTGAAGTTTACTTTTTTATGGCTTGGTAATATTATGGGCTAAATTTTGACTATGCATCTTGTTATAGGAAGAATTCAGAAATAATATTTCACATTCTAAACTGGCAACTGGACTTTCGAGTGCTAGGTTTTGGGGTCTAATTTTGAAGGTAGTATATACTCAAGAAGTTGTTATTTTTACTTCTGATGTTGATACTGCTGAACTTCCACCAACAACAGTTCCTAAATTTGTGTTTCATGATTGAACAAATTTACCAATGGTTGCTCGAATTCCTAATTCGATGCTCAAGTTAGTGAATTCTTCTAATCAATTGTTGAATAAGTATGAAGCTTCTATGGATATTCCATCGAAGGTTACTTGTAAAGTTGATGGAGATTCCACGTAAGCATCTAAGGGAAATAAGAAAAAGAAATAAGAAGTAAATCCAAATGAAGTAGAAGAAGATGTGGTTAAGGGGACAGTACCCATGAAAATAGGAAAAAGGGTACCTAAGTGGACAACGAAAAATGCTTCCAAGAAACAAGCTGAATCTGAATCTACAAAAGCAACTGAAGAACCAGTCGTGACACAAGCAGCGAAAATTGAAAAGGAGATTCCTACTCCTATTCAAGAACCTGTCACACAAACAGTCAAATCTACTGTTGCGAAGGGAGTTTCAAATAAATTTACGAAATTGCAGTTTACAAGGAGGGGAGTTATCATTCTAGAAGTTTTGAGTCCTGGTTCTCCAACTTTCAAAAAGTGACGAGCTCTAGATGTTGCAAAAAATTTGAAGAATAGGAATCCTACTCCAGTTGAGGATCCTCTTGATAATGTTGTTGTCTAATTTGATCTTGATGGTGACGCCACATACACAAATATGGGAGGTTTATTTCATATTTCACCAAGGACGGATACCTCTGTCCAATCGATTTTCGCAGAGATAAGTACTCTTGATGTCAACACACACGTATCAAATATGGATGTAAAAATAAATCCAAGTGAACATTTTAGTTAATTGTGGAGAATGTTTAAACTAATGTCAATTGTGTCTGACGTGTTGTTTGGAGGATTGCTATAGAAATTTCGTCATTCAGTCGTGATGGAAAATAATGTTGCAATCGAGTTCACTATTTTAGATTTTATTTTGATGAATCAAAATGATCTCATCACTGTGTCAAAACATTTTATGCAATGTTGATGCATCAAAAATGGCAAAGGAGAATAGAGACACGTTTTGTTCTTTGACATGCACAAGTAAGGCTTTTATTGATTACTACTATGGATATTTGGTAAATACTGACATATATCTTGCCATGGCAATCAATAAGTCTTCAATGGTGCCTCAATAGTTGTTAAGGGGGAAATTAAATATTGATGAGTTCGAAGATGGAGAAATTATTGACCAACCTTTTGGAATGGTTTTTCTAGGGAAGAAAAAGAAGGGCAAGTTGACTATGCTGCTTTTCCAGGTGAATGAATACAAACTTTCATGTTTCAAATATTTTGATCTGTATAATTTTCTACAAGAAGAATGATTATGAAGATAAAATGGAGATTTGAAAATTCATTCTTTTGTACATGGAGATAAGAAGGGCATTGTTACAAAATATGAAGGATATAGCTTGAAGTTTCGAGTATTCTCATTGAAGGGGATACTGTAAAGTCGAAAGCTGTAGTGAGTTATCGAAAGTATGTCTTGAGGTTTTGTGTGTGTAAATAGCAAAAGTTTTAGTACTTTCGTTATGTTATCTATTTACAAGGATTTTTCTAGATTCTCATTGTATAGGCAAGTCCTAGCATTTTTGGTATGATATGTACCTTATAAATAGGGTAAATGCTTAGGTGTTATGGTAATGAACACTCTCAGGACATTCTTTGTACTCGAATATCTTTTTACTTTTTCAGATGATAAATTGAGATAAACCTACCTTATTTAGATCTCGGTGTTCTTTTTTGTTCTCGTTGATTCAATTGATTCAAACACAATTTTAAACACTGTTCAACATAACCTGTTACGCCATGCACACAACTGGGTTATGTCCAACGTATTCCAACTGATACCAAAACGAATTCTAAGCTCTTAACACTTTCAGACTTGATGTCCAACTCTCAGATCTAATATAAAGGGACATCTTAAGTCATAAAGTTTCTGACTTTATGACTTTGCTTGGCTTAGCGGGATACAAAAGTCAAACCCTTGATCCATAACATACTTTAATAACCCAAAACTCTTGCATGAGTTGGAAATAACCGTAAATACTCCATTTTTATAACACAAGGTCCTCAAAAATAACATAAAGTAACAACCTTGATGGAGTAGCTTCTACTCACAAGAACCAAACCATGGGGCCAAAATGATGCCAAAACATAATAAAAATCCAAATCTAGCATAAGGATCTACAACCTCAAAGCTCACCAAGGCTTCTCCAACTAATTCCTTCTGCTCAAGAACATTTAGGAACCACACTAAGGATTTAAACTTTCACAAAGTGCGTTGGGGTTTCGAGACTCTGGTTTAGGAGGATGGAGGATAAAAATTAGGAGGTCTCAAGGGGATTAAGGTGCTTAAATAGGGGCTTAACCCAAAAAATTAGGGTTTGGAATCTGCTTAAGTACGCCCAACATACTCTTTACATATGCTATGTATACTCATGGATGACTATTGGAACCTAAAAGTGAACCTCTAGCAATCACAAGTTATGAAGATCCGATATCAATTATTGTTGGATTAGTGTCTAAGCCTGTAACTATATTTGGTAAGTACTTGACCTAGTTGTGCATGGTCCTTTTGGGTTGCCTTCACCATAGCAACTTGATAGGGTAGTTTATGGAGAGAGAAGAGATATTATGATTTATAAATATATTATAAGAATAATATTTTAAAAGAGAAATCATATCATTTGATTAATATTAGTCATAAATTAATCAAGAATTAATTTGGTGACTAAAAGAGATTAATTGAATAAAGGGGCATAAACTGTCAGATGTGTGATATTTGAGTTTTGGGCTGGGAAACCTAATGGACTAATGGGGAACGAAATTATGATGAAGGATCATCATATTTTCATTCAATGCCCCATTCCAGAAGGTTGCATGGGCTGCTTGGTGATTAAGTTGTCCATTAGGGTTTTGGCAGAAACCTTAGCAGCCTACAATATAAATAGAGAGCTCCACTTGCAATTTTCGGCTACACTTGATCTTAAGAGAAACCCTAGGCTTATATTAGCATTCCCTCCTCTCTCCCATAATTTCCTTCTTGCAACTTGGTGTTTGTAAGCCATTAGAGGAGTTACACTTGTGACTCTAAGCTCCAAGACAAGATGAACCAAGAGGAATCAAGCAAACAACAAAGGTAATCATCTAGATCTTATTTGTTATGCTATATTTCGAGTCCATGTTATTAGATCTATAGTTTGCAAGTCTTGGACTCATTTCATGTACAATAGAGAAGCCTAGATCCAAGCATTAGGGTTTGCATGAGCACTTAGGATGTTTATTTGTGTAAAACCCATTAGTGTTATCAGAGTTGTATTTTGTTTCTATTGTATTGATGCCATGTTTATTTGTTCAAGCTTTAAAATCAATTTTTATGCTTTCTGCCTGATGAAGTCGACGAGTTGGATGAACTAGACGAGTTCCAAAGTGGACTCGACGAGTTTAGACGTCAGACAGAAAGCTTTTCGGGATTTCCTGTTGTTTTGCTTAAGGATACCTACGTAAACTGTTTTGGTTAAAGGAAATCCGAATTTTATTACCTTTTTGTCAATATCCTTAAAAAAACTAAAGATAATTGCCAATTAATTGAATGATAAATTCCTTATTTGATAATATTTGATTATTTGAATTTATTTGGAGAATTATCTGAATCTTGATTAGGTCAAATCTAGATAATCATTAAATTAATTGTTTAATTTAAAATTATTTGCTTTTTGATCCTTATGTTTTGAAAAGTTCAAAACTTGTCCTCCAGTTTTGAAATTCAAATTTTTTTGCCTTAAAGGTTTAATTTAAATTATTTAAATTTCAAACCCTAGAATTTTACGAGTTTTAAATTCATCCTATACATTATATTATTACAATATATATATATATATATATATATATATATATATATATATATATATATATATATATATGTATATATATATGTGTATAACTTAAATGCTAGTCTTACCGTTAGTAGACCTCATTCACGAAGCCAATCTATAAGGGGGGTATAAGGTTATGGCCTATAAAATGGCCATTTAATGGGTGTCCTCTCTCACCCACCACTTCCTTGATTGGTGGAGGGTCATTAGCCGAACGGGTAGGATAGGGCAACCCTTTCTCATTAATAAGTATAATGAATCTATATAAACTAACTAAACGTTTTTACAAAATTCCCAATCTTATTTACTTTAGGCAAAGTGAATTGATGCAATCCCATGAAATTACTCTTTGCACCCTTGCTAAGAAGTTAGTGGAGTGTGTGTGGTTAACCGGCACACTTATTGGTTCTAAGCAAAGGTGGAAAAGGGTGACTCATTGTTTGTGATAGTTCGATGGAGCGTGTGCTGTTAACCAAAACATTGTATAGGTGACTGTAACAATGAGGGCACCATGTACAGTTGCGTTGTTTTTCACAAGCACTTTGCGATCCTCCGTAACCCAGTCACAAACTAGAGGGGCATATCGAGATTTAAACATGTCATTGAAAAGTTCAATGAATCTCAAAGGAATCTTGGAGTTTTTCAATATGTTGGGTTGAAGATTTGTTCATGGGTTGCGTCTTTGGGCTCAGCTATTTGTTTATTTAATTTGTATTCCGGTTTGGGCCTGTCCAACCGAGAGCCCATTATATTTATTATATAAGTATATGCTTGCATGCATATTAGGTAAAGGATTGATCTAGAGCATAACGATAGTATTTACAGATTTCTTTGATCCTTCTTGTAAACCTACCAATCCTCTACAGTTGATGTTCTTAATCGAGCTCTTCTGAGGATTTTGTTTTAATCATTCGACACGTTTGATTCACTCTTGCCTTGTTCTTATTTTCGTGTTCTTGCTGTTTTATATTTACTTACCTGTTTAAGATCTAATCGATCTTCAAAGATTAAAGTTTTAATCTCATCAATTGGTATCAGAGCAGGAGGCTGTGTAATCGATACACATCTTTTCTGTGAAAAGATTTCAATTAGGGTTTTTCCGCAACTACCGATATTTATTGAGCCGTCATCTCATTATTGACGTATCTTGATATTTATTGTTTTGCCCTAATCTGCTTTATTACAAGTCTGATCTTTGAACAGGTTTTTCGATCATAATGGATGAGTCGCAATCAAATCCTATCAATATTTCCAATAGAATCGGTTCAACCACGAAGATTCCAATCCTATATACCCATGACTATGAAGTTTGGGCGCATCACTTCGAAGACTACGTGATAGGATCTGAGGATAATGGATACCTCATATGGGAAGCTATCATTAATGGACCTTTTTCTCATTCTGCAACGTCCAGGATTATCAAAACTCAAAAGGAGTACAATGATCTGCTGAAGGATGTTAAAGATATTGCACAAGATGAAAAGGATAAATTCCAGTGCAATATCAAGGCGTTAAGATTGATAAGATTCGCCCTTCAGTCCGACACCTTCAGGTTGGTCAGCTCATGCACGACGGCAAAGGAAGTTTGGGATAGACTTCGTGAACTGTACTCTACAGATGAGGATCTTGAACATTCTATCCAAACCTTGCTCTTATATGAGTTTCGAGAATTCAGGCAAGGAGCAGAAGAAACAGTGACCCAGACGTTCGATCGCTTTAATCATCTTCTCAGCAGGATGATCAAACATGACATCGAAAGGAAGCTTATCGAGCAGAAGGTTACATTCTTAAATGGTCTGAGGTCTGAATGGAGAGCAGTGGTGTCTACAGTCAAAGCCCATGAGCAGTTTAAATCATATTCTTTAGCGAAACTGGTGGGTATTCTCAAGTCCCAGGAAAAGATTGTACTGCAGGAGAAGAACGTTGTTTCAAGCCTTGGTTCGCTGGCCCTCCTGTCAAAAAGTAAAGCTGTGATGGAGGATGAAGACCTTAACTTGGAGGAGTATGACCTCACGTCTGAGGATTATGCTATGATGGTGTCTAACCCCAAGAGGTTCATAAAGAAGAGATTCCCCAGCAATAAAAACCGAAAATGGCAGGGGAGTTATAGTTCAGAAAAAGTTAACAATGAACCGAAGGTTGAAGAGCCCAAGAAGGAACCGAAGGTGGATGGTGATTCTGGAGTAACCTCTTACTACTGTGGGGGGAAAACCACTATGCTAAAGATTGTGTCCTTAAAAAGATGGCTGAAAAGGATGAGGAAGTTGTGCTGCAGAAAAGGCTCGATGAGATGAGAAAGAAGAAGTCTACCGCTAACCCTTCCATGAATGCTCTTATTGTGCAGGGGTCGGTTGCTGATGACGAGTTCGGTAGCGTGGAAGTTTGGTCTACCGACTCAGAAGACGATGAAGTGAGGAAGCCTACTCATGGAAAGGCTTATGTGGCAAAGGAGGAGAGCAGTGGAGGAAGATGCTTCATGGTGTCTGATGTATCTCAGATGAGGCGATACAACACTGATGAAGGAAGCAATGAACCGAAGGGGCAAGAGGACATGTGCTTTACAGCCAAACCACTCAGCCAGTAGTTCAATGAGCTTGATGAACTGATAAAGAAGGTACAATCGGTTTTCATTTCATTTAAAGTACCACAATCCTCATATGAGAAAGAACTAAAAAATGTTAATACAAGAATTTCTCATTTAGATAGTAGCCTAACTCAAACTCGAGTGACCAATTCTAACCTAACTGATCAATTAAGCAGGGTGTCTTCGAAGAGTGAGGAGCGGCGCATGTGGATCGAGTTGAAGGAGTCTGAATTAGTTAAAATTAAAGACGAAAACATTTATTTACAAAGAGACAATTTAAAGTTGTTAAAACAGCGGAATGTTTTTTGTTTAATTGCAAAACGTCTTTATTCTAATATTACTCAGCTTCACTTGGACTGTGAAATAGGCCAAAAGATCCATCGCATGATTTTGCCCTTCCTTGAGTTTAAGGAGGATGAAATTGATGCCGAAGCTTATAACTGTGAGAGTGTGATATCATGTGACGATGTCAATCCGACCTACGAGTATGGACTGGACAAAATTGAGTCCTTCATTAAATCCAAGGACCACAAGGACATGCTTAAAAACCTTTTGGATGAAAATGATAGACTTAAACTGAGAACCGAAACCATAAAAAAATTTGACTCTTTAAACGCCAACGTAAGCTCAAAAAACAAAATTGATGTTGAAAATGCATCTGAGCTTAACGAGGACGACAACATGAGTGAAATTTCTGTAGAGGACACGGTTGACTGCTCAGAATTTGTAAAAAGCGAACCTGAAAACCACAAGAATCTAATTTCTGAAAATTCAGTGGAGTTCGCTCGATTGTCCCAACAAAAGTCCCCGATCTTAGCAGAGAAAGCAGTTGTGTATCAAAAGGTCAGGACCACTCCAAATCAAGTATACAAGGTCACTGGAGTAACCGAACATCAGACGGCTGAACTCACAGCTATTGTAAACGAAGACAATGCTGATGGCTGTGATGAGTACTTCTGGTCAGCTCCAATAGATAATGCAAACGAAACGGTAGGCTTATCAGAAAGAACCTCTTGGATGAGTATGGGTAGATACATACCTGAACCCTTGAACAAGCCAGATAATTTCGATGAGCCAAGCACCAGTGGTACGAAAGACATTCCTCAGGAGAATGAAAGTTCGGCAAAAGAAGACGTTCCCTCTACTTCCTCAGTTCAAAGTGAAACTCCTACAGTTTAAAATGAACCAGCCTAGGAGAAACCGAAAATGAAGGCTAATATTCATCATCAACCGAAGCAGATGAGGAATAAGAAACGTGAAAGGAACCAAAGATACAGGAAGAATCTCTCTGAAAGGAGGCAATTCTGGCAATCCCAGAATGCATACTTCTCACATCAAGACAAGAATCTGAAAGTATGAAAACAATCCTGTCGGAAAGCCTGAGAGCCACAACAACCGAAAGCAAAGGTTCGGTTCTGAGAATGACTTCAACCGAAAGCAAAGGTTCGGTTCAAAGAACGATTCCAACCGAAAGCAAAGGTTCAGTTCTGAAGTCAAAAGAGATCAAAACTCTAAGGTCAGTCCCTCCAATGATCAAAAGCAAAAGGGTCACCTAGAGTCTCCAGCCAAGAAGTCCTCTCAATCGAAACCCACTCCTTCTAATTCATCTAATTCCTCTACTTCCACCAATTCATCTCCATTTTGCTCTAAAGCTCATTCTGTTCATTCTCAAAAATCTCATTCATCGGCTGAACAAAAAGGCAAACAGAAGGTTTCTACATCCACACCAGAGTCTAAACTGACCGCACCCAATCCTAATAAAATAAAAGTTTTTACCATTAAAAAGAAAGATGAAACAACAGTTATAAAACGAACATATCTTGTTGACATCTCTCTTACTGTTCCTGTTCCCATGAAAAGCTCACGTGGACCCAAGAAACTTTGGGTTCCTAAATCTGCTTAATTTTTGCAGGTTATAAGTGACGAGCAGTTTGACGAAGAATGGTACATCGATAGTGGCTGCTCACGTCACATGACAGGGAGGAAAGAGGAGCTCAGGGAATACAGATCTCTTACAAATGGTGGCAATGTCAAGTTTGGGAACAATTCTTTCGGCACCATAAAGGGATACGGAATAATAACTAATGGTGATTTCACTATAAGGAAGGTGGCTTATGTGGAAGGACTCTAACACAACCTCATCAGTGTATCTCAGCTTGTTGGAGGTACAGGTCTCAAAGTCTCATTCGATGATGAAGGTTCTAAAATTATTGAGAAAAAGACAAAGAAAGTAATTCTCAAGTCGGAGCGAAAGGGTGAAATGTTTCCTCTAAACCTTAAACCCATCAAAGGAAACCCAGCTATATGCTTGTTATCAAAAGCCCAACTTTAAAGATATCAACCGACTTGTCACTGGAGGTCATGTTAGGGGTCTTCCATTGCTCAAGTTCGATAGAGATCATTTGTGTGCTGCATGCGAAATGGGGAAGCAGAGTCGTCAAAGTCATCCATCTGTAATTAACACAAAAGTTGTTGAACCACTCGAATTACTTCATATTGATTTGTGTGGTCCTTCATCTATCGAAAGCATCGGTGATAGCAAGTATATTCTTGTTATTGTTGATGACTTTTCACGATTTACATGGGTGTTCTTTCTGAAGCTCAAATCTGAAGCGACTCATAAGCTGAAAATGTTTATCAAGCAAATTGAAGTACAGCTCAAGAAGGTCGTTCGCAACATCAGGAGCGACAATGGTCTGGAATTCAAAAACAGGGAATTTGAAGAATTTCTAGCAGAAAAGGGAATAAGTCACAACTTCTCAGCTCCTTACACACCTCAACAGAACGGAATAGTCGAAAGACGAAACCGATCTTTGTGTGAAGCTGCCCGAACTATGCTAAGTTTCGCTTCCTTACCTCTTTATTTTTGGGCTGATGCTATTTCTGCTGCTTGTTTTACACAGAACAGGTCCTATCTCAACAAGCGATTCACGCTCACACCTTATGAGATACTAAACAACAGAAAGCCCAATGTGAAATTTTTCCATGTATTCGGCTCACGGTGTTTCATCTTTAACTCTAAAGAACACCGCAACAAGTTCGATGTCAAAGCCGATGAGGGAATCTTTCTGGGCTACTCTCTCACATCCAAAGCATACAGAGTCCTAAACAAGCGTTCGAGAAAAATTGAAGAGACATATTACGTGACCTTTGACGATAGCTATGTCAAAAAGCTACAAGCCAAAGAAGACACCGCTGGGGAAATCTTTCCTCAAACTGGCCAAGTCACAGTCTCGATCGCTAATCTATACGAGAAATTTCTGGAGCTCGTTGACGAACTAGAGAAAGCTTCTCTCTCAGAAGCAGGTGCAGCAGACAACAAGGTAGACCACATGAAGCAAATTGTCGAAGAAGCTACCAGGAGAATGAATGAAGGAGGATCGACTTCTGATGAACCTCCATCCAACGATGCTTCAGTCGAGGGGGAGCTAAGCTCACATGTCGAGGGGGAGCCAAGCTCTACAACTGCAACCGAAAGTGCTTCTCCAACTGAAAGTTCTTCTCCAACCGAAAGTGCTTCTCCAACCAAAGGTGCATCAACGCCTGCAAGTCCAGCATCACAAGAAAGCTCTGAACCTCAAGTTTCTCAAAGCTCAACAATCGAGGGGGAGCATGATGATATGACGCTTGACTACGATAGCCAGTCCGAGCTAGAAGAAATGATCAATGCTGAACTAGACCCAACCTTTGATCCAAATTATCCTCCTCTTACCAAATGGACCAGAGATCATCCTATCTCTCAAGTGGTTGGTGATGTCTCTGAAAAGGTTCTGACCCGATCACAACTGAAGGCAAAACAGACATCCTTATTTTCAAAGGTTGAGTTTTGTATGTTTAACTCATTCGTATCAAAAGTTGAACCGAAGACAGTTAACACTGCCCTTGATCACTCCGATTGGGTTCAAGCAATGCAAGACGAACTGAACGAATTTGAAAGGAACAAAGTCTGGCGCCTCATTCCAACTCCTCCAGATGCTTCGGTTGTTGGTCTCAAATAGGTCTTTAGGAACAAATTGGACAAGGAAGGAATGTTATAAGGAACAAAGCTCGTCTGGTAGTAAAGGGATACTGTCAGGAGGAAGGGATTGATTATGAGGAGACTTTTGCTCCTGTAGCTAGGCTGGAATCTGTAATAATATTTCTTGCTTATGCTGCCCACAAAAACTTTGACGTTTTCCAAATGGACGTCAAGTGTGCATTTCTTAATGGAGAACTCGAAGAAACCGTGTATGTGGAGCAACCTCCTGGGTTCGTGAACGAAAAGTATCCAAACCATTGCTATATTCTGGATAAAGCTGTGTATGGCCTTAAACAAGCTCCGAGAGCCTGGTATGAAACGCTAACTAAATTCTTAAAGATGTCTAAATTCAAACAAGGTTCGGTTGACCCAACCTACTTTCGCAAAAAGGAAGGTAACCACCTTATGATAGTTCAAATTTATGTCGATGACATTATCTTTGGCTCTACGAATCCCAGCTTAACAGCTGAATTCAGAAAGTTGATGGAGACTAAATTTGAAATGAGCTCAATGGGTCCTATTAACTTTTTCCTTGGTTTAAATATTAGATAGGGACCCGAAGGCATCTTTATCAATCAGGAAGCTTACACGAAGACTCTCCTAGCAAAATTTGGTATGATGGGAGACTCCAAAGTCAAAGTCCCAATGACATTCGGCACCAAGCTAACTCCATCCCTAGACAAACCGGCTGTCGATATCACGCTCTATCGTCAAATGATAGGCTCACTAATGTATCTTACTGCTAGCAGGCCTGACATCATGTTTTCTGTGTGTTATTGTGCTCAATTTCAGGCAAACCCACGTGAACCTCACATGCTTGCAGTGAAGAACATTTTACGCTATCTCAAGCGAACCACCTCCTTAGGTCTATGGTATCCTTCCAACTCAGGCTTCTTCGTTCAAGCCTATTCTGATGCTGACCTTGGAGGATGTGGACTCGACAGAAAAAGCACTACTGGTGGCTGTCAATTCCTTGACGGGAAGTTGGTCAGCTGGCAATCCAAGAAACAAACGTGTGTGTCGTTGTCTACTCCCGAAGCGGAATACATAGCCGCTGCTTCCTGCACCTCACAAGTGATTTGGATCCAGAGTCAGCTTCGAGACTATGGACTCAATATGAAGAAGATCCCACTATATTGTGACTCTGAAAGTGCAATTAGGATCTGTCATAACCCAGTGCAACACTCTAAAACCAAACACATAGCACCGAGGTATCACTTCATCAAAGATCACGTGGAAGATGGAAACGTCGAAGTTCGCTTCCTAAGAACCACTGATCAACTGGCTGACGTCTTTACCAAAGCTCTTCCTGAAGCATCATTCAACAGAATATTGCAAGGGCTAGGTATGATGGAATCAGAGTCAGTACCTCACACTACCTCTCAACCTCCAACGTAAGAAGCGAAACCTACCGAACGTTCGGGTTCGGTTAAACCATCTGACTCGCTCATCACTTCAAAGGTAGTTTTTCTTGGTTGTATATTTCTTGTACAAAATTGTTTTTTTTAGTGTTGAAAGTATTTTCCAATTGCTTGTCTAAATTCCTTGGTTTCTTAAAATTTTCCAAAACCGAAACCTACCGAAGGTTCGGGTTCGGTTTCTCAAAATTTTCCAAAACCAAAACCTACCGAAGGTTCGGCTTCGGTTTTTCAAAATCTTGTTGAACCGAAACCAACCGAACGCTCGGGTTCGGTTTTTCAAAATTTTCTGGAACCGAAACCAACCGAACGCTCGGGTTCGGTTTTTCAAAATTTTCTGGAACCGAAACCAACCGAACGCTCGGGTTCTGTTTTTCAATCTTTTCCAAACCGAAACCAACCGAACGTTCGGGTTCGGTTTTTCATATTTTTTCAAAGTTTTTTTTATGTCTTATTTTTTTTCTTACGTATTTTTTTTTTACTTATTTTTTTATTTTTTCTTATTTTCTTTTATTTTTATTTATTTTTTTCTTCTTTAATAAATCTCAAAAACTCCAAAAAAAAATTTCTTTTTTATTTTTCTTGTTGTATGTTCGTTCGTTTATGGGGGTATAAATGTTGGATTAATTAAGTGTCCCTAGAAGCATGTTGCTGTATGTGTCCCAAGCCTCATAAGATTTTGAATAATATCCTTCATGACCTGGTATAAACAAACATTGTCTTCCCAATAAGGCTACCACATTTATTCTCATCATGAGCTACCTCACTCTTTTCTCACATGAGTTAAGAGTTTTTCTGCTTGGTCCTTATTTTCGCAGTAGAGGTACTTTATCTTCTTACACCCTCTCCATTACACTTCTTCATTACATTCGTTTCATCAACGTAACCCTTGAGACTCTCAGCAATTACCACTAAGGTTTATGGTTACACAACATCTGTGTTAATGATCTTAGTCTCGTATCACCACGAGCTGAGTGAAACCCAAAATTCAACACCAAATCTGAATTGACAGTGATCAATCAATTTGCTCAAGTTTTCACCAAAGAATTGACGGATGTACCTTCATGAAATCTCATATTTTATTTTGTGTGATTCCTATGAAATTGTTAAACACCATAACATTTCTTCCCTTGGGATCCAGTTTTTAATTTTAAAAATTTTTATTGAGATTTTATATTTTCCAAGCCAATTTAATATTAATTCCCTCCTACTTGTTCAACAGACTACACTGGTCTCACAAGTACTTTGATCACTTTCTTTCTTATTTCAAGATTAGAATTGATGCATCAAAGCGAAAGCCACCCTAAAGTAGCCTAATTAAAAGAAGCCTTTCATCATTTCTTAAAAAGTGATTGATCGTAATTCAACGGGAATCCACATTAACACTTTAAGGTCTCTCTTGACCTTTAAGGAAGAGATTCGTGCCCGGGATCATCAGTTTCGTGTCATTATTGACATCACAGTAAATCCTAAAAAGAGTTGCTTTATTTCTTTTTCTTTTTACACTCTTTGCACGAAAATCTTTGATTTTCCAAACTTCCGTTACTAATTAATATCAGGCTGATTTGTTGCATTGGTGGTTAATAATTAAGACGTGGTCAACAATCCTCCACGTGGGCAGTTTATTCAAAAGATGCCATTCAAAACGATAAGACGAAGGGTTGCTGACTCAGGTGGGAAATTAAAAGGATTGAATTTCAACCGGTGGTAAAAAGGGGCGCGTGTGAATTTGAAACGCCCACTCTTTTACTGACAAAGTGGACGCGTGTACGAAATCCAAGCAACATCCCTCTGGCACTTAAAGGCGCGTGAGGATTTAAAACGGTTTTCTTCTGAAACGGCGCTTGTTGGGCGGCGTGATCCTAGGAATCTGACACTCTCTCTCCTACGTGATCCTCGCACGCCTCAACTGCTTCAAAATTTACAAGAGAGCCAAAACTCAAAAAAGCTTCACTGTTCATCTTCTTCTTCCTACCTTCAACAATGGCAGAATCATCTTCCGTCCATGCTACCTCACAAATTCGTCCTATTCGTCCACAACAATGCCTGGTGATCGACCTAAACCCTCTGGCGTACGACTCTTACATGTGGCCGATCATCGAGTGCCTGAAGTACTCCCAAATCGCTCCAGCTCTCTCCAGGACAACAGCTTGAAGCTCTTCGCTCCGAAAGGGAGGTCATCAAGACATGTGTTTCGGATGTACACGCTGCCTTATCAAACATCCTAGAAGCACACGATCCAATTCTAAACCATTCGGTGAGGCGAACCCTTGCTGAAAAGCTTTCTCCTGCCATGGACCTTCTCAGCAAAATCGAAGGCTTAGCTAGTTTTGTGTCCAATCCGAAACAAGGGGGAGAAGAGAAGAAGACTGGATCGAAACCACCTCCTTCCTCCAAAGCTACTCACACAACCGAACCACCTCCGACTGGTCAAGCTTCGGGTTCGGGTGTGAAAGACAAAGGGAAAAACATAGCTGAGGAAGAAGATGAAGATGAATATAAAGAAACCATTGCTGACATGTTGAAATGAAAGAACAGTCGCAATGCTGATGAATATGTTAATCGTGTGGCGCAAGAGGCTGAAGAAGCCGAACGCAAGCAGAAGGAAGCCAACGATCTACTCGAGAGCAGGAAGACTCTCTTCCTTGCCTGGACTCGGGAGCGAATGATCAAAGAGGCCATAGACACTCCCAGCATCTTATGGCTCGAGCCGGTGATTTCGTTCGACTGCAATAATTCTGTCGATTCGCAGTTCCACATGCCGTTGACTCGAAAGGCGTTTATCTTCCACGCCTTCTCAAATATTTATGAAGTCCCTCATCCGAACCCTGAGGTTGATAGGGAGCTCATCGACTTCTATCTGAAGGCTGCTCGTCCTCAGTATCTAACTTGGAGCGCCCAGAAGATAGTGAACGTCCGGGTACTGAAGCCTTACACCGAAGGTAGATTCATTAATGTTCGGTTCAAGGTGCTTCGAGGATCTGCAAGAACTGCACATCATATCTCCCTGGCAGATCTACCAAACTTAAATCCTCATGATTGGATTGTTTTGCATAACATCCTCTTGACAAATGAAGATGAATATGGCCCGATCATAGACCATCTCAAGAGGATGATTGTCTGTTATATCATGGAGGTAGCCCTTATGGATCAGGAGGTAGCCACTGTCTTCAAGAAGAAACTGAAGATAGCTCTTGTGGGATCGGCAAGTGATCTCAATCAGATGAAAATGGGCAAGATCGACCCGAGACGCAATTCGGTTATGTTCACTAGAGCAGAAGGACAGAAATGTCTCTTTGCTTTAGCTGACAAACATCTTTACACCACTGCTTGTCTAGAGCACGTGTTGTCGATCATCCAAAGGTGTAAAGAGAATACAGCGGATGATGTTAAGTACTTCAATGACATGATCTAGTGGTACATCAGGTTTAGGAAGACGATTCTGGCTCTTATCTCTCGTCTGTTTAACACCGTGAAGAAGAAGGTACCTGCCTCCGCTGCTGGCCCAAGTAACAAGTGAAGATCTCGATCCAATTGACACAAAGGGGGAGATTGTTGGGTTGAAGATTTGTTCAAGGGTTGCGTCTTTGGGCTCAACTATTTGTTTATTTAATTTGTATTCCGGTTTGGGCCTGTCCAACCGAGAGCCCATTATATTTATTATATAAGTATATGCTTGCATGCATATTAGGTAAAGGATTGATCTAGAGCATAACGATAGTATTTACAGCTTTCTTTGATCCTTCTTGTAAACCTACCAATCCTCTACAGTTGATGTTCTTAATCGAGCTCTTCTGAGGATTTTGTTTTAATCATTCGACACGTTTGATTCACTCTTGCCTTGTTCTTATTTTCGTGTACTTGCTGTTTTATATTTACTTACCTGTTTAAGATCTAATCGATCTTCAAAGATTAAAGTTTTAATCTCATCACAATACATTTAAAACTTAATCCTTTTATGTTTTTCATGGTGAAGAATTAGTGAATCGTCATTCACTTACCTTCAAATTATTTGCATGTTAGATTACGGCATCCCTTCTCTAATGTGTAAATAATGTTATTGGATCCTAACCCTAATTTCTCATTTTGGATGTTTAATTAGGGATTCATTTCTAATCAAACTTTGTTCTTTTCTATTTCAGATGCCGAACTCAAAAAAAAACAATGCTTCCGGCTCGAACTCCTCTAGCTCGTTCTTACTCATGAATTTGTGGGGGAGAGTGATATTTGATGTGTCCAATTTCAATAATTAGATTCGTCACATCCGAATGGTCACTCGTTACGAGGACAAAGAGTATGTCCTCGACAAGGAGCTGAAAGCGGTGAACATCAACACTGCTACTCCCGATGAGATCACTGCCTTTGAGGCCCATGAGCGTGAGGCTACGAAAGTCCATTGCATCATGCTGGCGACCATGACTGCTGAACTTCAGAAGTCCTACGAAGACTACTATCCCTATGAGATGCATCAAGAGTTGGTGGACCGTTACCAAAACAGTGCGAGGAAAGAGAGGTATGAGATCATCACTTCGATGATCACAGCCAAAATGGGCAGTGGAGAGTCCCTTACCGCTTATCTGCAAAAGATGCAGAGATATGTTGACCGCCTGCTGAAGTTGAATGTTAACATCGATAATGATTTGGCAATCGACATTATCCTTCACTCTTTTCCTCCCTGCTACAACCAGTTTGGCATGACCTACCACATGAATAAGGAAGAGGTCACCATGACCAAGCTTTAAGGATTACTTACGACTACTGAGAGCAATCTCAAGGACAAGTATGTTGCATCAACTCCTACTCCCACCGTTGCTCCTATTTTAGCCATTGAGCAAGGGAGGGGCAAGAAGAAGAAGGCTCCTTCAAAGTGCCACCATAAAGGAAAATCCCAAGATGGTACCTCTTCTAGTGGAAGCAAAGTTGGTTCTACTAAGCCCAACTCTAACCCAAAGGAAGCAGAGTGCCACCACTACCACAAAATAGGGCATTGGAAGAGAAGCTGCCCGGAATATCTGCAAGCCATAAAGGATGGGAAGATCAAGCCATCTTTCGCAGGTATTTACACAATTAAGTCTAATGATTCATCACATGCCATTTCTTGGGTTCTTGATACAGGATGTGGTTTTCACATATGTTCTCATTTGCAGGGACTAAGAAGAGATAGGGATGTGGAGTGTGGAACAATAAATTTAATCATGGGGAACAGAAGATCGTCGCATGTCACCAAGATTGGAGGGTATTCTCTAGCAATTAGTAATGGATTAGTTTTAGATTTAAACAATTGTTGCTATTTGCCAGATATGGCAAGAAACATCATTTCATTTGGTTTGTTGTTTAGACAAGGATTTAGATATTCGTTTGATAATGAGAAAGGTTCTATTTATTCTTATCTAAATGGTGTTTTATACTTTGAAGCATTTCCTTGTAATGGAATTTAAGAAACTGTGATGGTTGTAGATAACCTAGGAAATGATGTATTGTGTGTGGATTCTTCCAATAGTATGGATAAAGCATGCTTGTGGCATTGTCATCTTGGACATGTCAACAAGAAACGCAGAGCCCAACTCCAAAAGGATGGTGTGTTGGAGTCATTCGGCCTTAGGGACGATGACGTGTGCGAGTCTTGTCTACTTGGAAAGACGACCAAGTTTCCCTTTAATGGCACTTATGAATGGGGTGAGGGTCTATTGGATCTAATACACTGATGTGTGTGGGACCTTTAGATCCACCACAAGGGATACAAACAGCTTCTATGTGACTTTTACCGATGATTATAGCAGATATGGGTATATCAACTTAATCAAGCACAATTCAGAAACCTTTCAAAAGTTCAAAGAGTTCAAACAAGAAGTGGAGAATCAATTAGGCAGGAAAATCAAGATGCTTCGATCCGATCGAGGAGGAGAGTACCTAAGTCTTCAATTCCATGACTATCTTAAGGAATGCAGAATAGTTTCGCAATTGATGCCACCTAGGACACTGCAGTTGAATGGTGTATCTGAGAGGCATTATCGAACCTTGTTAGACATGGTTCGTTCCATGATGAGTCGTGCTTCACTACCTATCTCATTTTAGGGGTATGCCTTAGAGACTGCCACCCATATCCTTAATTTATTCCCTACGAAGAAGGTTGCCAAAACACCTCAAGAAATGTGGACAGGGAAAGCTCCCTCGTTGGCACATATCAAGGTTTGGGGTTTCTAGGCTTTTGTAAGACGAGAGACTCACGACAAGCTAGAACCTCGTAGTGAGCGATGTATTTTAATCGGATACCCGCAGAAATCCTTTGCATATCTCTTCTATACACCGAGTGACAATGTTGTCTTCGTTGCAAGGAGAGGCGTTTTCCTAGAGCGAGAACTCATAAGCCAAGGAGACAGTGGGAGGCAAATCTATCTTGAAGATATTCAAGATCCGAGCGATGAAGGAACCTCTAACACTGGCGCTCAACTCGAGGAGGAAACTCCGGTTGAACCGATTAATGAGTCCTTACCTCTTAGACGTTCCGAAAGAGTTAGGGTTCAACCACAGTTTCATGGTTTTCATATTACTATGGAAGGGGATACGTTCATTAGCGATAGTACACTAGTGAATTTGGACGAACCTAACAACTATATGGAAAACATGGTAGGCCTGGAGTTTGCAAAATGGAAAGAGGCAATGGACAACGAGATTCAGTCCATGTATGACAACCATGTTTGGAATTCTGTTGACCATGTGCCCGGACGTAAGACGGTTGGGTGCAAGTGGATCTTCAAGAAGAATACTGATGTGGATGGGAATGTGCACACATATAATGCGCGATTGGTTTCGAAGGGTTTCACTCAAACTCCTGGAGTTGACTATGATGAAACTTTCTCACCAGTTGCTAAGATAAAATCTATTAGAGTGATGTTGGCCATTGGTGCATTTCATGATTATGAAATATGGCAAATGGATGTCAAAACCGCTTTCCTTAATGGGAAGTTGTCTGAGGATGTTTACATGGCTCAGCCAAAGGGTTTTGTCAATGCGAAGCTGTTGGATAAGGTGTCTAAGTCCATAACTTATTTGGTATATACTTGACCCGACCCGGCATGGTCCATTTGGGTTGCATTTCATCCAAACTATTTATGGATAATTTTATGAGAGTTATACACATATGTTTATTAATATATTGTAAGTTATAATATATTAATATGAAGTTATTTAATTAGTGTTAGTCTTAAATTAATTATGAATTAATTTAGAGATTAAAAGGAAGACTAATTAAATTGTGGGCTGTTGGTTTTATATAGTGTGGGCTAACACTCGTTTGTTAATGGGCTAGGCTTGTATGGAAGTCCATGGATGATCCATGGAGCTTTTAACCCATGGATCCTTGGAGAAGGAAAGGTCGTGGATCATTAGGGTTTCACCCTAATCATGTACACTATATAAGCATGCTTATGTTTATTGAAATAGCCACTAGTGGCACTAGTTGTGTGAGACTTAGTGGTGGCCGATTTTATAAGTGTGTATACACTCTCTCAAAGTTTTCCAAGAGTTTGTGGTGATTTGTGATTCCATTTGAGGCATTCACACTATTGGTGCTTGGCCCTCAAACTCCTTAGGATTCAAACTCATCATCAAAACGTATGTAATCTCATCTAATTCTTTTATGTTTAAAAGTACCCCATGCCATGTTAGATAGGTTATGAACCTTGGAAAATTATCTTTTTGCATGTATTTAGACAAACATAGATCCAAGGTTTATTAGGGTTGAATGCACACTTAGGGAGTGTTAGATTGCTCAAAACCCAACAGTGGTATCAGAGCCTAGGCTTGCTTGTTTGATACTTGATGCAAAATAGTGAAAAAAGTTGAAATTGTTGCTGTCTGGCTGATGGACTCGCCGAGTCCATGGGGGGACTCGCCGAGTACAAGGCAAAATTCATCCTACTCGCCGAGTAGGTTCGTGCACTCGGTGAGTAGAATGATCAGAGTGCAGAATTTCGACTTTTGCTGCTGGAAATGGACTAGAAACATTACCCTAAACTGTTTTGGTGTTTTAAAACTTGTTTTAGTTGGTGTAATGGTTGTTATAATCCATTTACAATAGCATATATCAAAATTCCATGTTTTTTATGTGTTCATATAATTCTTGAAATTTTGATGATCATGTTCATGTTCTTATGAATTTAGAAGATGATAGGAATTATTTGCTGAATTGTTTAGAATTAATTCTTGGTCATTTATGTGTTTTAATGGAGTCCATAATTTGTCCTCAAGTTATGGATATCCAAAGGTCACTTTTCTGTAAGACACACTTAAAACACATAAGTTACATAAAATTAAGAGTCTTCATTTTTATGAACCCTTAATTCATAAGTTATGAAATGAAAAGTTTTTGGATGGTTACAAAAGATGAAGAGACTTGTCCTTAAGTTATGGAGGTTCAAGAGTCACTTCATTAATAAATATATAAATAAAGTGTAACCTTAATTAATTCCATAAGTTATAAAATAAAGAAAAGTAATTCTTTTATTAGTTTAAAGTCTTCCATAACTTGTCCTCAAGTTATGGAACTTGAAGAGTTTTTGGATTAAAACAACTTTAAACACATAAATCATGGAATTAATTAGTTTTGAATAGTTTCAAAATTTGCCCTCAAGTTTTGGAATTTGGAAAAGTTTCACACTTTAATAAACTTTAATTCCAACACTTAGAATTTTAAAAGTTAAAATTCAACACTTATACTATTTATAACATTAATGGTTAATTATATATATATATATATATATATATATATATATATATATATATATATATATATATATATATGTATAAGAACAAGTCGTTTTACCGTTAGTAGGCCTCATTCACGAAGCCGGTCTATAAGGTGGGTATAAGGTTGTTGCCTATAAATGGCGACTTAATGGGTGTCCACTCTCACCCACCGCTTGCTTGATCGGTGGAGGGTCGTTAGCCGAACGGGTAGGACAATGACTTTAAATTCTCATTAAAAGTATAATGATTATTATAAAGTAACTAGATATTTTTTTTATTTAATTCCCAATCTTAGTTTCTTTAGGAAAAATGTGAATTTGGTGCTAACCCATGGAATTCACACTTTGTACCTTACCAAGTCGTTGGTGGAGCGTGTGTGGTTAACCGGCACACTAACTTGGATTAGTAAGGATCACGAAGGGTGACTTAATGTTTTTCATAGATCAATGGAGCGTGTGTGGTTAACCGGCACATTGATTAGGTGATAATATTAAGGGTACCAAGTGAATTGGTATGGTTATTCACACCTTGTTTTGTGATCCTCGGCATCCCAGTCATAAAATTTGAGAGGGCACACTCGAGATTGAAACATGCCATTGAAAAGTTCAATGAGTCTCAAAAGATCTAGGAATTTCAAATCCAATTAAAACCTAATAAATTATTTCGTTTTTCATGGTGGAAATTGGTGAATCGTCATTCGCCTACCTTCAAATATTTTATAGCTTGGATTACGGCATCCCTCTTCCAAATTATAAAATATTGTGTTGGGTCCTAGCCTGAATATTTCATATTGGGTGTTATATTAAGGACTTTGAATCAACTAACTTGATTTTCTCCCATTATAGATGTCTGGTTCAGACAACTATGATCTTCCCAAATCTCTTGAAGATGGTGTCCCTCAACATCATGCTTCACTTCCTCCACCTCCTCCAATTATTCTCCCTCATCCACAAGTTCTTGAAAAGTTTAAAGTCACTCAATCCCTATTGGCAAGCATAGTCTATGTGTGCTCACATCTTGGAGATAAAGTCACATATTGACAAGCCAGGAGAGTTGGGTGTCAAAGTCTTGTGAAAGTTGGATGTTCAATCGCTTTCTTAGTAACATAGTGAGTCTCTTTGGGACTACTATGAGATAGACTATGTGTTGGGTTTTGAGCATTCTAACACTCCTAAGTGTACATGCAACCCTAAATACCTTGGATCTATGTTTTCTCTATTATACATGCAAATAAGAACTTCCAAGGTATTATCCTAATCTAGCATACAAAAACAATGACTATAGCAAGATAGAATACATACCTCTTTGGTGTAGAAAGTCTTCATGAAGCTTGAGTGCCTAGTGCCCCAAGTGTGACACCTCAAATGGAATCACAATCACCAAAACACTTAGAATAGCTTGAGAGAATTCTACAACTCATGAAATCGGCTAGCCCTTTCACTTCACACACTAGTGCCGATTTTGGTCAAGAATAAGATGCTTATATAGTTAGGGTTACACCATGTAAACCCTAATTGACATGGCCTTTCATTTCCATGATCCATGGGTACAAATACACCATGGAGCATCCATGGACCATCCTATGGGTTTTAGCCCAACTTGATTATCCATGGAGCATTAGCCCACTATACAAGTATGGATGATTTACACAATCAACCCATATATTTAATTAGTCTTCTGTTGATCACTGAATTAATCCTAGATTAATTCTTGATCAATACTAATTAAATAATCTTATTATTCTTATTATTAATATACTAGAACTTATAATATATTAATAACTATAAGTGTCTTATTTCTCTCATTATAGTCTATCCAAGTGCATGATGGTATGCAACCCAAATGGACCATGCCGGGTCGGGTCAAGTCTTACCAATTATAGTTATGGACTTAGACATTAATCCAACAGTCTCCCACTTGGATAAGTCTAAAACTATTATTGCGTATGACTTCAGGAACCAACTGGCAATCGTAGCTCTCAAAAGCTTCCGTCGAACTTTGACCTTGTAGATGAACTCTGACCTTTGTCAATGACTTGTCCATTAGATAAGGGATCATATATTCCTCCATTCTAGATATCATATGGACTGAGACATGGATTATAATCATTCTCTCTGTCCATTTGTTGTTTCCCGATTTGCGATTTATGACGACTGACTAATTGAACAAATCAAATCAGTCCTGGCCCGGCCGAGCACTTCCATTTGTCATCATCAAATCATCGAGGGGCCCACAGATATCGCTTTTATCCCGAAGGTAAAAGGAACGGATAAACTTCAACTCATATGGCTTGTTCTACTACTTGTTGAATCATACACAAAGACACGTTTTAGCACATCGAGTTACCAATGCGTTTTCGTGCAATCAATGTACTATCAACTCATAGTAACAACTCATATCTCTAGGTTTGAAGAATATAAGATATTATCGTCTCATGATCACTCGTGATAAAATCCATGAAGTGATTCTAATGAGCGCGGGTTGAATCCAATACTCAGAACTTATGAGCACTCATGAGTGTTGTAGCCCTTTGTCCAACATCTTAGACCTCTACAAGCCAACCCATGACAGTCTTGATTCATATCTACTTCCAACATATGACCGACTGTGGATGGTTTGAATAACTTAGTCATTCTGGAAGAATAACCTAGTTTATTCGGGAAGTCAAAACATGCAAAGTGAAACACAATAATAATTGAATCCAATATGGTATCAAACCTTATGAAAATAAATAAAACACCTTTTATTTATCACCATATGATTACACATTATTCATTGTATACTGTTTCAGCTATCAACTTTATTCTTGAATTTAAAACAATAGTTGTCCCATGCTCCAAGCATGTACACTATGTTTTTTTTCAAAACACTAGTCATGCCACACACCAAGTATGCATACTATGTTTGTCTATGATCTTTACTTTGTGAACTAGATCAATTGAACATAACTTCAATGACTCTCTTTTCACACTCCCAAATCCTTACTGCAAATGCAAGAATTCCAAATTCATGCCATTTACTGAAATCTGTTAGATTCTAAACTTATATTCATTGATCTTCTTGTAATGATTATGTACAAAATCAGAAAGACTTGACAACAATCATTACAGAGTATTCCAAAGGAGATCAGCTCCTTGGAAACATCTTTCTTGCATTAAGTTTCCTTAATCTTACACAGATTGAAATCTTCTAACTTTGAAACATTTCCAGATTCCATTTTGACTATCACTTCTGAACAAGAGTTGCCTCCTTACAGATTATGTCAATATGGTCCTTCCAGAATTATCACTATACTTCCAACTGTCCTTGAGCAACCAATCTTTGGTAAACCTTAGATTGTCCTCGACAATTGTTTAATCCTTTTAGTCATATCCAGTTCTAAACCTTTTCCCTTCTTAATGCCCTAGGCATTTGGAAATTTTTTAGAACGGATGATTATAGCACATGTAATCGATCCTATATCCGAAGCATATGGGACACGATTCATGATGTCTCACATAAAGACTAAACCAATCTTTTGCTATAATATTTCCATTTCAATTTGCCAAGTTCTCATAATTCAGATTATGAAAAGGGATGCCGTAATCATAATCGAATTTTAGAACGCAAATAATGGACCCATATACAGAATTTCCTTATGTTGAGCCATTCCAACATGAAATTTATATATATATCCTTGACTAAATGATTAAAACCTCACGAATTAAGCTTATAGATTTGAGATGAAGTATAATTTCCTCTCCCTTAACTATAGCCAAACAACTCTTTTCCCAATTGAAACCTTTTGTTTTCTATAATTAACATTGCTAGCTTGCAATACTTATCATAATTATCATGTTCCCACTAACATGATGATTATTAGCATAACACTTATGCTCCCACTAGCTTTGACATGTACCCAGAAATCAGCTGGACTTCTAGAAATCAATACTTCATTGACTTTCTTACCAAAGTTCAGTTTTCTGATACTAGATTGTTTTGATAAGACTTTATCAAAATCATACACCTTCCCTTAGATAGCACACTTGTGAGTCTAAACAATTATGAAGAGGTATGCCGTAATCATAATGGTTAGACCTTTTTGCCACTTCTCACAAGTCCAGGTTAGTGTGCCGGTAAACCACACATGCTCCACTAACGACTTTGAGAATGCAAAAATCACAATTGCTATCTAGCTAAAATCTACTTAGTGAAAGTGTTTCCTCACCATCATTTTCATGAATCGGAGAGAAACCTTATGACACTTAGATTTAATGGTGTATGTGTTCTTATCCATGTGAATTGTCAAAATCATAGTCACAAGACAAGGATAATGACAAATCCAAACTCATATGGACTGAACTCAATCTTAATTTCTTGCCACCTGGCAGCTCAAGGGTCTGCCATTGCTTCCAAGTTGTTGTGCAACCAATTGAGAACTCTAAGAACTCATATGCAAAGCCAACTTTAACTGGAATGGGCACAGAATTTGTCAACATGATAGGTTAAAACCCTCAAGTCATGTGCTAGAGAAGAACTTCAGGTTTTATTCTTGATTAGTTCTTGAGACTTTCAAGACCTTTCAGACTCCCACTGTCCTCTTGACATATAAGACTCCCTTGTCAAACATCCAAAAGATAGTGAGGATTCTAATCAAGACAAACACTTCACACAATTGGCCTAAGTTGGTCTTTGTTTTATCCAAAACATCACAACTTACCAATTTCAAATGTACTAGAGTAGAAAACTTTTACTCTTACATTTGACAAGTGTTTTAAACCTTCTTTTGAGACATGTCACTCAAGTTACAATCTTGGAGTATGACTCTAAGACTTGTATTGGAATGAAGTATGACTCATCTTCTTGATTTAACCATTTCAACAATTCAAGATCCCTCTTCTTAGTCATAAGAATGCACTGAGACTTCCTTAGAGAACTAATTGTGCTATGGTTACTTAATCATTAAGATGATCACAAAACTGATACTAAAGTACTCTCCCATCTTTTCAGATTTGAGAAACTTTTATCCTTTTGCCATTTTGATTCTTCTTATTCGCTCTGTCATACATTGGAACCTTTTTCCAATGTCTCAGAATTACACTTAAGCATGTAAGTATAATCATATTTACTGAGCTTTAGTAAACTATGACGAATAGTCTTATCAAACTTTTGTGGTGGACTTAATCAGTGCACAAGAATGTGTACTCGATCCTTTAGTCCTTTACTTGACTCACACATCCATGTGACCGAGTAATTAGTCTTAATTTTTCCAATACTTGAAAGTTCTCATTCATCATGCTATACAACTTGCATGATTCCAAGTTCCGGTCCAAATGAAACTTGGGTGATGAGAATCTTTCCTTATTTGGTAAATATAGACATTACCACAAATGAAAGAATCAACTTCATATTTCCACTCTTGCTCGTAATGGAATCACATAAGCAACAATTTTTCCTCAAATGGCATTGTAAAGATATTTTAAAATAAATAATATCAAAAAAATTTCTTTTATTTTAAAACTTTGTGGAAAAACTTATCCTTACAATCCATATGAAAACTTGTTGTTATCTATTCCTAAGCAATATCTCATAGCTCCTAAGAGGTAGCTCAAGAATCCAATCTTCAAACTATGCGATAGAAATCCATCTACGCAATCAGATTCAGCATATTCTTTCTTTAAGTTTCTTCACTTTTTCTTTGATTCTTAAAACATCACCATGTGACCCAGTCACATCATGTATCAAGAATCTCAGAATAGAAACTTAACAGAGTTAGATAGTGGACTTTACCCGAAGTAGAGTCAAACTTATTGACTTTAACATCCTTAGGTAAATTTTTGGCAGCTTCGCAACCAATGCCCCTTTCTTTGGCAATATAAACATATGGACCCTTTGATAAAGGTACACGGGACTATCACAGACTTAGCTTTTCTCTTTACCATTTGGTCAACCGAGTTGACTATGGCCGATCCCTTTCCATCGGGAAGAGAATGCTTTACCAGATACCTAATGTCATCATTTTCAATGTCCATAAAGTTTTAGGAAGTTGATCTTATCAAATAGATAAGATCATTAAGGGTCTTGTCATAGTCTGTTTCATAGGTGTCTCAAAGGAACTCACTATGTGACTTAGAAAGTGATTGAACCACCAACTTTCTCAAGACTTTGACACCCAACTCTCCCGGCTTGTCAATATGTGACTACATCTCCAAGATGTGATCACACCTAGACCTTGCCTTGCCAATAGGGCTTGAGTGACCTTAAACTTTTCAAGAACTTGTGGGTTAGGGAGAATAATTGGAGGAGGAGAAAGAAGTATGATATCCATGGGACATCATCTTCATTAGGAAACCTTGTTTCAAGAGATTTGGGAAGATCATAGGTGTCTAAACCAGACATCTTTTGGGAGATATTGAAGATAGTTGATTTTAAGTCCTTAATATGACACCCAATATGAAATATTAAGGCTAGGACCCAACAAACTATTTTTATAACTTAGAAGAGGTATGCCGTAATCCAAGCTATAAAATATTTGAAGGTAGGTGAATTGACGACTCACCAATTTCCACCAAGATAAACGAAATGTATTATTACGTTTTAATTGGTTTTGAAACTCCTAGATCTTTGAGATTCATTGAACTGTTCAATGGCATGTTTCATTCTCGAGTGTGCCCTTCAGGTTTTGTGACTGGGATGCCGAGGATTACAAAACAAGGTGTGAAGTAACCATGCAAATCACTTGGTACCCTTAATAAATTACCCCTCAATCGATGTGCCGGTTAACCACACACGCTCCATCGATACTATGATAAACATTAAGTTACCCTTTGCCTACCTTGTTAAGTCCAAGTTAGTGTGCCGGTTAACCACACACGCTCCACTAACGACTTAGACAAAGTGTAAAGTGTAATTTCATGGGTTAACACCTTATTCACATTTTTCCTAAGTAACTAAGATTGGGTATTATTAAGAGTTTAGTTACTTAGTATTATCATTAATACTTTTAATGAAGGAGAATTATAGTCTTGTCAAACCCGTTCGGCTAACGACCCTCCACCGGTCAAGCAAGCGGTGGGTGAGAGTGGACACCCATTAAGTTGCCATTTTATAGGCAACAACCTTATACCCACCTTATAGACCAGCTTCGTGAATGAGGCGTACTAGCGGTAAGACTGACTTTACTCTTATACATATATATATTATTAACTTATAATATTTTAAAGTATAAGGGTTGAATTTTACTTTTAAAATTCTAAGGGCTAACTTGGAATTAAAGTATTCATAAGGAAAACTTTTCAAATTCCAAAACTTGAGGGCAAGTTTTGAAACTATTCAAAACTAATTAATTCCATAACTTATGTGTTTAAAGTAGTTTTAATCCAAAAACTCTTCAAGTTCCATAACTTGAGGACAAGTTATGGAAGACTTTAAACTAATAAAAGAACTAACTTTTTCTTTATTTTATAACTTATGGATTTAATTATGGTTACATATTTTTCTTTAATGAAGTGACTCTTGAACTTCCATAACTTGAGGACAAGTTATGGAGTCATAAAAAATTATTCAATGACACAAGACTCTTCATTTTGTAACCATTGCCAACTTTTATGAGTTTTATGAGTCTTAAATGTGACTTTTCATGTAACTTGAGGACAAGTTACACAAACACATTTTATACTCAACTATTAGATTAAAATGGATTGAAAACAACTATTTCAATTAACTTTTCTATTAATCTAAGCAACTCATAAGAACAAGATAATTCAAATCAAACTTTTTCATGTAATTAGTCTAAACCTTAAACTAATACAAAAGATGAAACTATTGACAATTATCTTTGAAAATGGATTAGCATGAACATTACCACATCAAAAACAAGTTTATAAGTTCAAAAACAACTTAGGGTAATGTTCCTAGTCCATTTCTAGCCAAAAAAGTCGAGTTTATGCTGTCTGGGGGTCCAACTCGTCGAGTGCATGAACCAACTCGGCGAGTTGGATCGAATTCATCAATTTTTAGGCATGGACTCGCCGAGTCCTCTGATGGACTCGCCGAGTCTGATGATCAAACAGCACCAAATTCGTTTTTTCAGCTTCTATTGCAGGTATAACAAGAAAACAAGCCTAGGCTCTGATACCACTGTTGGGTTTTGAGCATTCTAACACTCCTAAGTGTACATGCAACCCTAAATACCTTGGATCTATGTTTTCTCTATTATACATGCAAATAAGAACTTCCAAGGTATTATCCTAATCTAGCATACAAAAACAATGACTATAGCAAGATAGAATACATACCTCTTTGGTGTAGAAAGTCTTCATGAAGCTGGAGTGCCTAGTGCCCCAAGTGTGACACCTCAAATGGAATCACAATCACCAAAACACTTAGAATAGCTTGAGAGAATTCTACAACTCATGAAATCGGCTAGCCCTTTCACTTCACACACTAGTGCCGATTTTGGTCAAGGATAAGATGCTTATATAGTTAGGGTTACACCATGTAAACCCTAATTGACATGGCCTTTCATTTCCATGATCCATGGGTACAAATACACCATGGAGCATCCATGGACCATCCTATGGGTTTTAGTCCAACTTGATTATCCATGGAGCATTAGCCCACTATACAAGTATGGATGATTTACACAATCAACCCATATATTTAATTAGTCTTCTGTTGATCACTGAATTAATCCTAGATTAATTCTTGATCAATACTAATTAAATAATCTTATTATTCTTATTATTAATATACTAGAACTTATAATATATTAATAACCATAAGTGTCTTATTTCTCTCATTATAGTCTATCCAAGTGCATGATGGTATGCAACCCAAATGGACCATGCCGGGTCGGGTCAAGTCTTACCGATTATAGTTATGGACTTAGACATTAATCCAACACTATGACATGACCCTTAATGATGTTATCTATTTGCTTGGTGTTGTGGAATCAGCAATGATTTGGAACACCAGTAAAGCAAATTTGATTAAAAGAACAACTTCCCAAGTCTTAAATGGACATTGACAATGGTAGCATTGGATATCTAGAAAAAGATTTCTCTTCCCAATGGAAAGGGATCGGCCATAGGCAACTCGGTTGACCAAATAGTAAAGAGAAAGACTAAGTCTGAGATAGTCTCATGTGCCATTACCAAAGGGTCCATGTGTTTTGTTGCCAAAGGAAGGGGCATTGGTTGCGAAGCTGCCCTATTCACCTGAAAGGTCATAAGGTTGATCAATTCAAGAGGTTTGACTCTGCTTCGGGTAAAGTCCACTGACTAACTCTATTAAGTTTCTATTTGGAGATTCTTATTACATAATATGAATGGGTCACATGTTTGACCGAATGAAGAAAGTTTTTCATCACCCAAGTTTTAATTGGACAGAAACTTGGAATCATACAAGTTGTATTGTATGATGAATGAGAATTTTCATCTTTGAAAATTAAGACTAATTCTTTGATCACATGTATATGTGAGTCAATTGAAGGACTAAGGAATTAGGTACACTAGGTGTGCGCTGGTCAAGGTCCACCACAAAGATTGATTTGTCATGATTTACTAAAGATTAGTAAATATGATTATACTTATGAGGTTAAGTATAATTCTATAACATTGGAAAGGTTACAATGTATGACAAAACAAATGAGAAGAATCAAATTAGGCAGAAAGATAAAAGTTTCTCAAATCTGAAAGGATGGGAGAGTACTTTAGTATCGTATTTCATGATCATCTTAATGATTATGAAACCATATCACAAATTCATACTCTAAGGACGTCTTAGTGCATTGCTATGACTAAGAAGAGAGGTCATGAATTGTTGGATTTGTTAAAATCAAGAAAATGAGTCATACTTCGTTCCAAAACAATTCTTAGAGTCATACCCCAAGATTGTAACCTTGAGTGACATAAAGGAAGATTTATTAACACTAGTCAAATGTAAGAGTAAAATGTTTTCTACTATTGTACATTTGCGATTGGTAAGTTGTGATGTCTTGGATGACACAAAGACCAACAAAGACCAATTGTGTGAAGTGTTAGTCTTGATAAGAATCCGCACTATCTCTTGAATATTTGTTTTGTCAATGAATGGTTCTTGACTGGGGAAACTTATATGTCAAGGGGACAGTGGGAGCCTTAAATATCCTGAAAGAGTTTCAAGATTTAATCAAGAGTAAAACCTGTAATTTATCACTAGCACACGACTTAAGGTTTGCAACCTATCGTGTTGACATAATTCTTATTTCTGTACCTACTTCAAATAAGTTGAATTGGCATGTAAGTTATCAGAGTTCAACTTGGAAGCGTTGGTGGGCCTTGTGCTACCAAGGTGACAAGGAACTAAGATTGAACAAGTTCACATGGATAGGAACTCATACACTATAAAATCTAAGTGTCATAAGGTTTCTCTCCGATTCATGAAAATGATGGTGAGGAAACGCTTTCACTAAGTAAGATTTTACGTAGATATCAATTGTGTCATTTGCATTTTCAAAAGTCGTTAGTGGAGTGTGTGTGGTTAACCGGCACACTAACATGGACTTGTGAGAAATGGCAAATGCCTAAGCAATTGAGACTATGATTACGGCATCCCTTTTCATAGTTCTGAAAATTGTTTAGACACACATGTGAGCTATCTAAGAAAGGGTGTATGAATCTAAATTTCAGAAGTGCAGCAGATTCTGGAAATATGTCAGAGCTAGTGGGAGCATAAGTGTTATGTTGATAATCATCATGTTAGTGGGAGCATGATTATTACGTTTAGTGTTGCAAGTTAGCAATGTTAATTATAGAAAACAAAGTTTCAATTCGTGAAGTTGTAGGGGTTGAAAAGTTGTTTTGCTATAATTAAGGGAGAGGAAATTATACTTCATTTCAATTCTAAAGCTTAGATTGAGTTTTTAGTCATCTTTAGTCAAGAATATATATATGAATTTTATGTTGGAATGGTTCAACTTGAAGAAATTCTATATATATTGCGTTTTCAAAATTTGATTATGATTACGACATCCCTCTTCATAGTTAAATTTTGAAAACATGGCAAATAAAAAATATTGTAGCAAAAGACTTGTCTAGTATCATGTCTTTATGTCAAACATCATGAATCGTGTCCCATATGCTTCGGATATAGGATCGATTGCATGTGCTATAATATTCATCTTTTCTAAATTTTCCAAATGCTTAAGGCATTGAGTAGGGAAAAGTCTAGAACTGGATATGACTAAAGTGATTAAGCAATTGTCGAGGACAATCTGAGGTTCGCCAAAGATTGGTTGCTCAGGGAAAGTTGGAAGTATGATGTAGGTTGTCAGAAAGGACCATATTGACATATTCTGAAAAGAAGTAACTCTTGTTCGGAAGTGATAGTCAAAATGGGACTATGGAAATGTCTCCATAGGTGGAAGTTATTCAATCTATGTAAGATTAGAAAACCTTAATTCAAGAAGGATGTTCAAAGCAATGTACTTTGAATATGAGACTTCCGTTCCATAGAAGTTGACCTTCTTTGGAATACTCTGTAATGACTGGTGACTAGGTTTTGGTGACTTTGTGCATAATCATAACAAGAGGAACATTGCATAAAAGTTTAAAATCTAACAAATTTTTGGTAAATGACAGGAATCGGGGATTCTCACATTTACAATAACGATTTGGGATTATGAAATGAGTATCAATGGAATCATGTTCAATTGATCTACATCACAATGTAAGGATCATAGAAAAACATAGTGTGCATACTTCGAATATGGCATAACTATTGTTTAGAAAAACAAAGTGTACATGCTAGCTAGGAGCATGGGACGACTGTTGTTTTATTCAAGTCTTAAGTTGATTGTTTGAAACATTATACAATGAATAATGTGTAATCAATATGGTGATAAATAAAAGGTGGTTCTATTTATATTCAAAAGGGTTCTGAGACCATATTGGATTCGATTATTATTATGTTTCACTTTGCATGTTTTGACTTCCAAAATAGCTAGGTTATTCTTTCCGAATGACTAAGTTATTTAAACACTCCACAGTCGTTCATATGTTGGAAGTAGGTATGAATCAAGACTGTCATGAATCGAGTTTGTAGATGGCTAAATGGGTTTAGTCACAGCAATGGTTGCTACAACATTCATGAGTGCTCATAAGTTATGAGTATTGGAATAAAACCACGCTCACTTGTATCACTTCATGGAATTTATCTCAAGTGATCGTGAGACGTTAATATCATATAAATCTTCAAACCTAGATATATGAGTTGTTACCTATGAATTGGTTGTGCATTGATTGCACGTAAACGCATGAGTAACTTGATGTTATAAAACGTGCCTTTGTGTACAATTCAACAAGTAGTAGAACAAGCATATGAGTCAAAGTTTATATGTTCCTTCTAGAAATAGAAGAAATATTTGGGCCCCTTGATGATTTTGTTGTGACCTATGTACCGGCCGGTCAGAACTAAATTGATGTGTTGGATTAAGTTCTTTGTCAAACAAATCGGAAATCGGGAAAAAACTGCTGGACAATAAGTACGACGTTGTTTCATGTATTTGTCCGGCTGATATCATGAGAACAGAGGATTATAGGATCACTTATCTAAAATGGCACTTCATAGTTCAACAGAGTTTTCGAGAGTTACGATTGCTAGTTGGTTCCTAAAGTAACATACGCAAATATAGTTATTAGACTTATCCAAGTGGGAGTCTGTTGGATAAGGTGTCTAAGTCCATAACTTATTTGGTATATACTTGACCCGACCCGGCATGGTCCATTTAGGTTGCATTTCATCCAAACTATTTATGGATAATTTTTCGAGAGTTATACACATATGTTTATTAATATATTGTAAGTTATAATATATTAATATGAAGTTATTTAATTAGTGTTAGTCTTAAATTAATTATGAATTAATTTAGAGATTAAAAGGAAGACTAATTAAATTGTGGGCTATTGGTTTTATATAGTGTGGGCTAACACTCATTTGTTAACGGGCTAGGCTTGTATGGAAGTCCATGGATGATCCATGGAGCTTTTAACCCATGGATCCTAGGAAAAGGAAAGGTCATGGATTATTAGTGTTTCACCCTAATCATGTACACTATATAAGCATGCTTATGTTGCATGAAATAGCCACTAGTGGCACTTGTTGTGTGAGACTTAGTGGTGGCCGATTTTATAAGTGTGTATACACTCTCTCAAAGTTTTCCAAGAGCTTGTGGTGATTTGTGATTCCATTTGAGGCATTCACACTATTGGTGCTTGGCCCTCAAACTCCTTAGGATTCAAACTCATCATCAAAAGGTATGTAATCTCATCTAATTCTTTTATGTTTAAAAGTACCCCATGCCATGTTAGATAGGTTATGAACCTTGGAAAATTATCATTTTGCATGTATTTAGACAAACATAGATCCAATGTTTATTAGGGTTGCATGCACACTTAGGAAGTGTTAGATTGCTCAAAACCCAACAGAATCATCCCAATAGAGTGTTTAAGCTTGAGAAGTCTATTTATGGACTTAAGCAATCGTCTCACAGATGGAATCTTTGCTTTGATGAGAAAGTCAAAGAGTTTGGGTTTATACGAAGCGAGGATGAATCATGTGTGCATGTCAAAGCAAGTGGGAGTATGGTTAGCTTCCTCGTATTGTATGTTGATGACATACTACTAATAGGAAACGACATCCCGACATTACAGGAAATAAATTCCTGGCTCGGGAAGTGCATCGCTATGAAGGACCTCAGAGATGCTTCCTATATTTTGGGAATAAGGATAGTGAGAGACCAAAGTAAGAGACTAATAGGACTTAGTTAGAATACTTACTTGGACAAAGTACTAAAACGTTTTAGTATGGAGAACTCAGAGAAGGGAGAGTTACCAATCCAAAATAATGCCAAGTTGAGTAAGACTCAATGCCCGAATACCAAAATCGAGATAGCAGAAATGAGCTGAGTACCATAAGCTTCCGTAGTTGGCTCAATTATTTATGCTATGACTTGTACTCACCCTGATGTGGCCTTCGCTTTGAGCATGGTCAGTAGATATCAAGGGAACCCTGGCAGAGCGCATTGGACTGTAGTCAAGAACATTCTTAAGTACCCTCGAAGTACCAAGGAATGGTTTCTAGTCCTCGGTGGGAGTGATGACTTAAAGGTGCGAGGGTATAGGGACGCCAGTTTTCAGACCGACAGAGACAACTACCATTCGCAATCGGGTTTGGTATTTACCCTTAATGGAGGAGCAGTGACTTGGAAAAGTTCCAAATAGGAAACCGTAGCGGATTTAACGTGCGAATCAGAATACATTGTAGCGAGCGAAGCATAAAAGGAGGCGATGTGGTTGAAGAAATTCATTGGAGACCTTGGAGTTGTGCCTACCATAAAGGAGCCCATGGAAATTTTCTGTGATAATGAAGGAGCGGTTGCCATAACCAAGGAACCAAGGGATCATGGTAGATCTCGACATATCGACAAAAAAATATCACTTTATTCGACATCGAGTAGAAGAAGGACTCCTCGTAGTAAATAGGGTGTCGTCAGAAGATAACCCAACAGATCTGCTTACCAAGGGACTGAGTAGGGTTAAGCACTTGCAACACGCTTGGAGCATTAGGCTGATGGACGATAATCGTTTAGATTAGATAGTTTTGAAACGTGTAATAGATAAATCTAATTGACATTTGATGATTAAATAAAGGAGTATTATTTATATGTAAAGTTACTGTCTTATGTTGATTGTTTAACTATTGTTTTACTTTGCATGTTTTGACTTCCTGAATAATTGAATTATTTAAGAATAATCGAATTATTCAAACGGTCCATAGTCATTCATTTGTTGGAAGTATATATGGATGAAGAGTGTCATGAATAGGTGTGTAGATTGTCTAAAAGGTATTATACATAGAAAAGGTTTGCTACAACGTTCATGAGTGCTTATGAAAATGTTTTGAGCATTGGAATAAACCCGCGCTTGCTGGAATCACTTCATGGAATTTATCACGAGTGATCCGAAGACGATAATATAATATGACCTTAAAACCTAGGTATATGGTTTATTGTTTTCTGGTTGGTTGTACATTGATAGTGCGAAAACGCATCAGTAACTTGATGTCATAAAAACGATTGTTGTGTTTGATTTGATTAGTGAATGGTAAACTGTAACGTCCCAAAAACACAGTCTGAAAAATTTCGTTTAATTTAATAATAAAAACCATAGTCGGTAAACCTCATATAAAAATCATAAGCAATGTATCTCAAAATATTATAACAACAGTCAAGTATATCAGAGTATAAACATCCTAGGCTGAACAAATGGTGTGTGCACTGCAATCTTCCAGAGCTCCTCTTTTGGAAACTAAGTACCTGAAACCAAAAGTAAAAACTATAAGCATAAAGCTTAGTGAACTCCCCCAAACTGCCACATACCATACAATAACATATAAAGCACATACTGGGCCTTACCCACTGCATCGGAACGAAATCCGGAAACAGCATCGAACCGAAGTTCGGAAACTAACCAACGCATTGCCCTCTGCATCAGACCAAAGTCCAGAACTGACTGCATCACACCGAAGTCTGGAACTGGCTGAACATAAAATAACATAAACATATCAACTAGCATGAACACATATACTGCATACTGACCAGGGTCCGGAACACATAACACAAAACATGCTTGAATCAAAAAGACATCAAGCAATCTAACCACTGCATCGGACCGAGGTCCGAAACTACTGCTTACTAAACGGGTTGGCATTGTGGTCGTAGACCCACTCCTACTGGAAGGAAACTTACCTCACACTGCTGAAATCCCGTAGACACAATCCCACACTGCTAAAATCCCGCAGACTCAACCTCAACTATTGGATGATAGATTCCTGAACTGTCAACACCAAAATAACACCCAATTAATAATTGGGTCCCAACTCATAACCATAAGTCCATACTTGGGTAAAAGACTATTTTACCCCTATCTTAGCTTGACTCCAGCCCAATGCCCAAAAGTCTAATAATGGACCAAGGCCCAACTATGACCCATCTATGGCCCAATTTTTCAAATTGGGCCCAATCCTTCATATGGGACTTACCCTAAAGCCCAACTAAATATTGTAGTCCATAATCATTATTGGATGGCCCATTATTGGCCTAATTACCAATACCCAATTGAAGAGCCCAACTCAAGGCCCATGCGACATTAGGGTTTCACATAAAATGACAATTAGGGCTAAGTGTTTCTTACTTAACTCATTAAGAACTTAATCCATTAAGTCCAATATTTCTTAGATTAATTTACGTCATGGATTATTATTTAATATTTCAAGTTATTAAATAATTCCCGTGTGTGTCCTGATAAATCTCAAAGATTAGGGTTTTCTCACTTAGCCCCTTATGGACTTAGTCCATTAAGTCCTTTATTGTACTAGATAAGTTACATGGAATAATTGGCTTAATACACAATCTAATCCCAATGGTGTTGAGAGAAAAATTTGAGACACACTTGAACAAAAGTTAGAACAAGTATATAACAGAATAGTTAATCTCGAAGGATCTATTAGCTCAACAATAATATTAAAAGTTAGATGTTAGTGAGTTAGATGCAGAAAGTAAAGAAATGCAAATGACAACAATTTTTATATCTAGTAAAAACAAAAGCAGATTCATAACAAGGAATGCATTCAAACCATGTTAGTAAGAGAGATCTAGCTTAGTGATTAAGTCTTAAGTGACTTGCTCTACGAAGAGAGATGATGGAAGTAAGAAGATTAGATATGTAAGATAGAATGAGAAACTAAATATGTGTATTAGAATTTTGTAAGAGTTTCACACACGTTCATTTATTCTTTCATTCTAAAAACATTAGAAAAGATCTCTATTTATAGAGAAGTTTACAACTCTAAGTGTAGCCATGCGAGGCATACTGGATATTAGAGTGTATTATAGAAAGGACAAAATTACTTAAGTAAATATATAGACTGCGGTGCAGAAGACTTTTGATAACAGTTGATGAAGAAGTTGCTCAACTGCGGTGGCTTGGGCGCTGCGGTAGCAAAAGTTCAAGAGGGTCACTTTTATTTTTGACTTAACAATTTCCCCCTAAGTGACCTCTTTAACTTGAATCAACTATCAAGTTTAAGGAACTTGATCAGTATCCACCAAAACTTCCTGACATTCTCTAACAAGTTGATTCTTCTTAGTATTTCAAACTTGACCTCTGCGGTTGTATGCTTGGATTTTTCAACTTCGTTGCGGCAGATTTCAAGTTGTTTTCTGGTGAGACAATGCATGGCAGTGATAGGAATAAAATATTTGACGTTGTTAGTCTTCCTTTTGAAAATGACTCCCAGCTTAGGATAGTTGGTTGTGCCTAAGGACCTTCCATCATATCCCTCGGTAGGCATGGGTGCGGGGTCAAACGGTCGTAGGTCAGCACTCTTGGAGATGATGGGATGAATGTCTGCATCTATTTTTGCGAAGTCATAGACTGTTTCCTTAAGAAAGGTACTTTCCCTTTAAAGAGAAATCTTCATCTTCGGATGCTTTTCAGACTTGTGCTGAAAAACCTTGGCGATGAGAAACACTTCTTCTGGGTTCATTCTTGGAAAATCAGCCTGGGTGCGGATGTAATCATGCTCCCGCCTAGTCAGAGTGTATTGGACGAACTCTACCTTCATGAATTTTCTGATCTTGTAGTTCTTTACTGCGGATGGTTTATCATTGGACCATATGTGTTCAACTGGAGAGGCATGCTTAGCATAGAATTGGCTAAGTCTCTCGTACTCCATAGGCAGTCTTTTGTCATCAAGAAGGTTGCGGTCGAACTGCTCAAATACAGTGAAGTATCTGGCATTCGGTGACATAGGGACATCCTAGTATCCGTCTGAGGGGGGTTGCGCATATGTGAGATGAGGGACATAACCATCATCAAGAAGTCTTCTATGAGGATTGATCCAACATTTTATCAAGGATTCATCCATAAATCTGTCGAATCCGCAGAGCCTCCATGGCTGCCTTCGAGTCTCTTTTTCTTTGAGCAGTAGCAGCATAATCATTTGAACTCGGAGACGACATGTACACTTCAAGATTTTTGAAGTGCGGGGGAGTTTCTGGTTTGTCAAAAGTATTATGGAGAGGGGAGTTGTGCGGAGATGGTTGCAGTGAGAGTTGTGTTTCATCTTTTTAGTGGAGATTGGGGAGTTTGATGATGTGAAGGAGATTGGTTTGAGTGATGGACTTCTTCACTTCCCCCTCTTGAGTAGTTCAGACCCAGAGTCTCCTCAAGCCATTGACGAAGGCCATCAACCTTGTCAAATACAGTCTAAAATTAAGCTTTGAGCTCTTCAGCCCGTTGGTGGTTATTGGGGATGGAGGGATTGAAGAGTAGTTGGTGAATCTCCTTTGTGAGTTGAAGGATCTCCGGACCATGAAAGTTGGTGAAGAGTGAGCATTGCATTTTGGAGATAGTTGTTTGAAGAACGGAGATTGCTGACTCATAAGCAGTATGAGTTTCAACAATCAACTTCTCAGAGTTTGAAGCTTGATCCGCAATCGTTGTTTGATGATCAGTTTTGATGGGAGTAACCTCAGAGATGAGGCATTCAGCAGTAGACATGAATTCCTTATGATCAACTTGACGATTGTTGTCAACTGATCTGATCCCCATTTCAACTTTTAAAGAGATGCACTCCGCATCCAATCTCTCTCGTGTTTCAAGTCTTTTGATTCTTTCCATCATGGACTGTGGTCCCGGGCTATCCTCTGGTTGCGGTTGATTCGGCTTGACCGTAACTAAAATATAATCTACTTTATCTTGAAGACTTAGAAACTCTTTTCTCGTGACAGTGTGCTTCTTTTTCTTCTTCTTTTCTTTTCGCTTAGTTGTGGAGTGATGAGATCCACTGGATTATTTGTCTTCATCGAACATCATCAAGTTGTCATATGAAGGAGAGGGTTTGTTCACCTATTGTGGTTCATCATCACCGAAGCCAAAGATTGGAGAAGAGCTCACTTCAATTTCAGGTTCTTCATCCTAACAACCTGCAACAGATGGAGAAGGAGAAGCTTGATGAACATGCTGATCAGCAACAGTTTGTTGGGTTTGTTCAACGTTGGCTGCCATTGCGGACATCCATTCTTGAATCTTCATAATATTGGCTACGGTATTGGCATTGTTGATGGCATCTACCCAATATTTTGCCACAACTTGAATCTCTTGTTCTTTTAGCTGTTGTTGCTTGATCTGCTAATCCTTCCGAGCTTGAAATGCCCTACCAAAAGCGGCATACTTCTTGGCTTCAGCCTCATTAGAGGGTTGATATCTGCTCCTAGAGTCATTTGAGTCTTCTCCGTCAATTCTTGAAAAACACGTGAAGGTGTCCCTTGGGTTCATGGATCCTTGCACATTAGTGTTCACCGTGCCTAAGCCACCTGAATGTAATGTAAGTAGAGTAGGATTTCCTGAGCTTCCTTGGTCTCCTTGACCCGTGGTCAAGTGTGGCCTCGGCTCAGTTCTGGCAAAGGCTGAAGAGGTGCCTTGCGGATAGGACTGTGTTTGGAGTGTATGAGTGACGTCCAAGAGGATAGAGTTCAACTCCTCGGATGAAAAAATATGCAGTCGGGAAGCCCTGGAGACTTTAGGTCGAGAACCAATAATATCCCTTTGGGAATTTACTGGGGGGTGGGGAGTCTCCTTTCTATTGTGATTCAGACTCACTATCTGAGTCTGAAAGAAAAAGGATGGTGTTAACAAATGGATGTGCAGGCATCCCAAGGACTACCGGAGCCTGTGGAGAGGCTATGGTATCAGTCTGGTCATGCATTTGGCTAGTGCGATCAGCTTTCCTTTTCTTAAGGATAGAGATGGGTTGCTTGTCTTCTTTAGAGTCACTACCAGAGTCATGGTGACTCGGTGCAATAGTTATGATAACTAGTGGTGATTTTCTCTTCTTTGATGGTTTGGATGGTTTGGTGGCATTCTTCTTGGGAGTGCTGGCTTTCTTTGTGGTGCGTGGACCATGAAGAGATGAAACCTTATGTTTACGTCTTTGAGAGATGTTAGAAATAGAGGTAGAAGAAGGGATTGCGGTACCTTTAGGGTGTAAGGCTGCGGATGAAATAGGCAGGGTACGAAGGTATGGGTCAATACCTTCCGTAGCATTGATGTGGTCTGAGACATCAGCAGTCTCGAGACAAAGAGTACTTAGGATGTGGATAGGGAGTCTGCGGATTGGACCAAAAATAGTTTGATCAGAGCAAGGGTTGTACCTTTTTAAGTCATTGGTGACGAAGAAATTGATGTCGTCACCCATGTCTATCTTTTCGTCCGCATGCAGATCTGATATGCACAACGACCAGAATCGAGCAAAAGTAAGCTCGGTTGGGTTCTGCCTTGGACTCTCCTTTGGAATGTACTGGACAAAATCGTCCCATAAGATCTGACCGTATTTCACATCACGGCCGGTGAAGATAGTCCAAACCAGTTCTAGGAGCTTTAATCCCAGGTTGTCTGTCCCTCTAGTTCTGCCGGACATACTGCGGATGATAAAATGACAGACAAACTGTCATACCACAGGCAACTGATTCTTCTTGAATTCACCAATGCCCTTTATCTTTTTTTGATAACCCATTTGGTACAGTGTAGTGTGACATCCTCCATTGATGGAGTAAAGAACTTGACGGATGGATGAATCAATAGATTGATTGCAGAAAGGAACTTCTCTTTGTTTAAGATAACCATGGTATCATTAACCAGGTTGAGATAAACTTCTTGGGGATTATCGACTGGTCGATATGTAGAAAAGGCACACTTGTAGAGAGTGGATAGAGGAACGATATCTATAAATGCATCAAAGGGTCAAAAAGGCGATGATTTTTCAAGAACTTGATCATCAGTTTGGTTGGTGCATTGTAAGTGGGTTGATCATCGAACACTGCTCTGAAATTACATGATGTAATCGTGGGAGAATCTGAACCAATTGGGTTTGCTAATCAAGAAGCTTTGGATTGTTTCTTGAAGCACTAGATTTAACCATTGTTGGGTTTGAGAGAGCTTAAAGAATTCAGAGAAAGATTGAGGGTTTTGAGAGCATAAAGGTTTCTTTGTGGAGAGAGAAAGGGTTTTATAGTGGTTTATTGGAGCGGGAAACGTTTTATGTTTTGAACTAGGTGAAATTGGGTAAAAAAATGGTTTTCTGTGTAAAATGTATCTTTAATCTTAACCACATATTGAGAATAAGGGATAAAGATTAAGACTGGGATTAACCAAAAACAACGCTGCATTTAATGAAATGTCAGATCACGTCTTGAGAACGTGTGGAGGGGGATGAGAAAAATCCGTTGGATAAAGTAGAAGTTGTAATGGATGGGATGGTTTGGGTAATAGGAAGAGACATTTTAGAGGATTTGATTTGGAAAATCTTTTATTTTGTCATCATAACTAAAATAGGTCTGACATAAGGTTTTGGGAGAGAAGAAAGTGACAGTTTCTCAAAGGAATGTTTTTATTTAATGAAGAATCAATAAATAGCACACTATGTTTTTTTTTTTTTATAAAAATGAACCGTCTGAAAGTAATTAATGTGACTACGGATGAACACATCATTGCGGATGGTTGCTTTGATATTGTGGATGACTGCGGTGAGTGAAACTGAGAAGAACACTTGTACAAAAGTTAGTAATAACAAACAAGAAGGACCCATGTAAGATAGATATAATATATGGTTGCGGTACATTGACTGCGGTACACAGATTATTTAAATACTATTTATTATTAATAGCTTTCAGTTAGAACCGCAGTGGAGACCAGGAAGGTCTACGGTGTCTGTTAATTTGAGAAGAATTTTGGGTCCGGATTCATCATTCCCAGCATTTGTAGGAACACATTGAGTTTTGTAAAGCCAAGTGCTTTTGTAAAAACATCAGCAATCTCTTAATGAGTAGGGACAAAGATGAGTTCAATATTACCTTTCAGAATGTGGTCTTTGATGAAGTGATACCTTAGTTCAATATGTTTAGTCTTGGAGTGCTGAAAAGGATTATGAGAAATCGCTATGGCACTTTCACAGTCACAATAGATTGGTATCCGCAACATTCTGTATCCGTAGTCTAACAGTTGTGTCTTCATCCAAAGGACTTGGGAACAACTACTGGCCATGGTCACGTATTCTGCTTCTGCAGTAGATAATGAAACAAAGCTTTGTTTTCTTGAGGACCAACTAACAAGTCTACCTCCTAAAAGTTGACATCCACCAGATATACTTTTTCGATCAAGTTTGCATCCGGCATGATCCGCATCAGTAAACGCTTGAAGACTGAAGTCATTGCCTGCGGGGTACCATAGACCAAGAGATTTGCTTCGTTTAAGGTACCGAAGAATTTGTTTGGCTGCGGTCATGTCAGACACTTTTGGGTCAGCCTGATACCTTGCACACACACCAGTTGCAAATAAAATGTCCGGTCGGCTTGTGGTGAGATACGTTAATGAGCCAATGATACCTCTATAAGTCTTGTGATCCATAGATTCGCCAGAAGGATCAGAAGAGATCTTATATCCAAAGGCCATAGAAACCTTGGCCGAGGAACAGTTATCCATATAGCATTTTTTCAGAAGTTCAGTGGTGTATTTCTCTTGATGAATGAATATCCCTTGCTGAATTTGTTTAACTTGAAGACCTAGAAAGAAATTAATCTCTCTATTCATGCTCATTTGAAATTTGTTTGTCATGAATTTAGCAAATTCATCCACCATTCCTTGATCAGAGGATCCGAAGATGATATCATCCACATATATTTGTACAAGCATAAAGTGAGACCCGTTTGCTTTTCTAAATAGTGTGGGATCAATCACTCATCTTTTGTAGCCTAAAGAGACTAAGAATTCAGAAATAGTCTCATACCAAGCTCTAGGGGCTTGCTTCAGACCGTAGACTGCTTTTTGAAGCTTGTAGCAGTGATTAGGGAACTCGATACTTTCAAAGCCGGGATGTTGTTGAAGATAAACCACTTCTTTCAATTCCCCATTGAGAAAAGCGCTTTTAACGTCTGTTTGGTGTACTTTGATGTTTTTGTGGGAAGCATATGATAAGAAGATTCAGATTGCTTCCATTCTAGCCACCGGAGCGTATGATTCATCGTAGTCAACACCTTCCAGTTCACTATAGCCTTTAGCAATTAGTATTGCCTTATTTTTGATAACCGCACCAGATTCATCTAGCTTGTTGTTGAATACCCATCTTGTACCAACAATAATATGGCGTTATGGAATGGGAACAAGTTGCCACACTTTGTTTCTTTCAAATTCTTCCAGTTCTTCTTGCATTACAGAAATCCAATCTGGTTCCAATAATGCTTCATTGATAGTTCGAGGCTCGACTGCGGACATAAATGTTGCATAATGAAAATGATCGGATAAATCTTTGGCAGATCGAGTTTGGATACTTGCGGATGGCTCGCCAATGATTTGGCCTAGAGGGTGATCCTTTGTCCATACATGTAGACGAGGCATCAGATGATCAACAGTTGCGGTAAAAGGAATGTTCTCAATATCAGAGGTTGCTTCAGATGGAGAAGGAAGTTTCCCCTGGATTTGTGAACAACCTACGTAATTATCTTGACTTGTTGGAGCGAGAATGACATTTTCTTGAGCAGTTTGGGGAGGTTCCTCCTGAATTGCTGAAGGATGTTCATCTGGGACTTGAGAAGGTTCCCCTTGGACTGCTGATGGGAGAGGAATGATACCTGAGTTGGTTCTTGTGTCATAATTCTCTATGATTTCATCATCCGAATCCGAAGATACGTTTGATGGAATTGATTTTCTGAGAGTGGGAGCTTTAGCATCATCAAGTACTGGAACCTAAATGGTTGTAGTATGAACCGGAGTAGAGCTATCCCCCTCAACAGGAGAGGTGAAAGTATTGAGAGATGCTACTTCGGATAGAGATGGACCAGAAACATCAGCGTGTTGTTGTTGAGCAGTTGGTGAAACCTGAACTTCAGATAATTTTTCAGTTTCAACAGGGTCGAAGAGATCATCATAGTTTACTTCAACCAGGTTTAGAGGTCCTGAAGAAACAGGAATATCACTTTCCATGATGACAGTGGTCTCATTAGATGGAGGGGTGTTGCAGATGTAAGAGCCATCAAATTTACGTCAAAACTTTCAATGATTAGCCTTGTACGTCTGATCAGAACCCGTTACGCAACCTTATTTGTGGAGTAACCAAAAAAGATGCCTTCATCAGACTTTGTTGCAAATTTTTTATGTTGATCTCAGTTGTTGATCACAAAACATCTACACCCAAAGATGTCGAAGAAACGAACATTTGGGTTTCGGTTGTTGAGACCCTCATATGGTGTCTTGTTGAGGCGTTTGCACACAATGCTTCTGTTTTGAACAAACCATGCAGTGGCTACAGCTTTAGCCCAGAAGTAAAGAGGAAGATGGGCGATGTTGAGCATGGATCTGGCTGCTTCAACAAGGGTGCAGTTCCTACGCTCTACTACACCATTTTATTGAGGTGTATACGGAGCTGAAAGTTTATGTGAAATACCTTTTGACACCAAGAAGTTGTTGAGAGGATGATTGGTGAATTCAGTAGCATTGTCACTTAGGATGCGTCTTACAGGAAGCTTGATTTGAAGTTCTATTTCTTTGATGAAATTTATTAGAATCTGCGGTGTTTCTGATTTGAGTCTGAGGAAGAATACCCAAGTGAAGCAAGTGATGTCATCAACTATAAACACTATATATTTTTATGATGAAGACTAGCTACGGTTGATGGACCGCAGAGATCAATGTGGAGAAGTTCGAGTGGTTCGGATATGGAAGACTCAATCACCATACGATGACTTGCTTTTGACTGCTTACCACATTCACAAGTAGGACGTAGAGTGTTATTGTTGAACTTGAGAATGGGTAGACCTTTGAGCAATTCTTCAGTGACTAAGGTATTAATGTATTTGAAGTTGAGATGATCGAGCTTCCGGTGCCATAACCAGCTAACTTCGGATACGGATTTTTAGAGGAAGCACATCTGTTGTTTACCAATAATGAGAGAGACATCCAGAGGATACATGGTGCCTTCGTACCGTGACTTGATTAAGCAAGTGCTTCTATCACTTGTCATGATGTAACATAATTGATCATCAAACTACACCCGATGGCCTGCCTTATGTAGTTGGCCAACACTGATGAGATTGTGTTTAACGCTTTCTACATAGGCAACCTTCTGGATTGAGAAATTTCCCGTAGTGAGTACACGGTAACCTCATATAATGCCATTCACATTGTTGCTGATTGTGACATTTCCACCATTGCATATAGGCCTAAAATGCTGAAGGTATTCTAACCTTCCGGTCATGTGCAAGGAGCAGGCATTGTCGATCAACCATTCTTCTTCTTGATCCTCCTTGCACAAAGCCTACAAAGATTAAATGGTTAATTTGGGCACCCAAGTGAGTTTGGAGCCCGGAGTCACATATGATGTGTTAATTGATGCATGATGAGAGGTGGTAGGGACAGGTTTCAAGTCAACTTTTAAGCCTAGTCCTGGGTGTTTGAAATTCTTTGGAGTTTTGTGAGATTGTGGATAGTAATGAGTTTTTTGAGAGCGATGAGATTTGTCATGAGAGAAGATTTTTTGACATTGACATTGACACGCGAACTTTTTGTCATTTTCCGTGGCATTTGACTTAGTCTGAGGTTTTGAAGAGAAAGTATGCTTTTGTCGACTTAGAGGATTGTGAGATTTGACCTTTTTGTTTGTGTGTCTTGAAAAGGTGGTTTGTGCAGGTCTTGCAGGTGTGTGGACACATGTAGACCTTCTGTGATGTGATTTCTTAAACTCTTGATATGACCTTTTGAGTGCCGGAGTTGGCAAATTTCCATTCCTTTTTTGAGATTTTGAAAGTGACATTGGAAGTGTTGGAGTAGGTAGAATACGTTTCCATTTTGGATCATTTAGTGAATAAATTTGAAAACCATTTGATCGAAAAGACATATCCTTAGAGTTGGATGTTTTTTTAGTATTGTCAGAAACAATGAACTCCTTCCTTTTTGTTTTCTTGGAAAAAGTTTTCTTGAAATGATAATTTGAGAAAACAAGTTTTTCTGGAATTTTTGACTTTGGACATTGCACAGATTTCTTTTGTTTTGAATGAATTTCCCGTTGCTTCCCACGAGAACGAAATTCTTCTTTAAAAGCCCTTTTTGCTTCGATCTTAGGAGAACCGCAGTCAATGGCATTTAATTTCTGTTTCCTTAAATCTTTTGAGAATTTTGAAAGACTGTGACTTGATTCATCCGCAATAGAGAAGTCAGGACTTTCAGAACGTTGACCAAATTCAAAAATTTCAATTGGTAATTCATGATTAATTGGTTCAATAGTCATAGAACTTTTGACTACGGTCTGCGGTGTAGTGCTCTGGACTACCGCAGAGTAAGTCTTGTTGGACTGTAGCATCTGGTTCTTGGTACATATTCTTTTTTTATATACATTGAATTTAGGCCTTGGACTTGGCGAGTTGAAGGTCCAACTCGCCGAGTAGAAGCGAGAAGGGACGCGGGACTTAAGCGATGGACTCGGCGAGTAGACACTGTTTGGACAAAAACCCTAATCCGAGGGTTTGCACCCTATTTAAACACCTTAACTCGACCTCCTTAGTCCCATTTGCTTCCAGAAGACCCCCATAGCAAACCCTAGCCTTTATTGAAGCAATCTAAGGCATTTGGAGTGACTTTGGTGCTTTTGTGATCCAATGAGGGAAGGAAAAGCTTGAAGGAACAAGAGGAGGCTAAAAGGATCCGAGTTTATGCACCATTTTCAGCTCATTGAAGGTAAAAAGCCTGTACCTTGCTCTTCCATTTGCTAGATCCTATTTTGTGAAGTTTTAGGGCTTTTCTAAGCCATTTTGGTCGCCAACCATGATTGCAAGCATGGTTTTGAGTTGATGCCTCAGATCTAGGCCCTTAGAGGGGTTACAAGGCAGAAAGGAGTGGCTCTTGCACTCAAAGAAGGCCCCATTCTTTGAGAGGGCTTGTTTAAGGACCATTTAAGCTCAAAGTCCCGTGCAATAACGTAAAGGTTGTAAGTTTACATGCTTGATCGATTGTAGAAGCATAGATCTATGTTTTGATCAAAGGTTGTATGTCGAAAATCGAAGATTCAGTGAGTGGTTATGACCAACTCGACGAGTCCGTTCTTGGACTTGACGAGTCCAAGGTTCTGTCCCATATCAGTTAAGGGTGATAAGGACCCAGTTGAGTGTGGAAAGGTTTTAAGGGGGTCCCAGGGAGTGACCCAACGTTCTGGACTAAGTCATTGTTCTAGAAATTCATAGGACTCGGCGAGTGCATGAACAGACTTGGCGAGTCCAAGGCAATCTTCTTAAGCATGAAGATGAACTCGACGAGTTGTTCATACAAGTCGACGAGTCAAGGACAGGACCTGTGTATCAGTTGATGATGAACTCGACGAGTTGTCCATACAACTCGGCGAGTCGGATGAGGATTCAGTCGATGTTCATTTAAAAGATAAAACTCGTCGAGTCATCGCCTTACTCGAGGAGTAGAGACGGGTATGAGGTCTAATGGAAGGATAGGGACTCTGCGAGTCAGGTCAACTAGAAGTTGACTTTGACTTTGACTTGGTCAGGGGTAAAATGATCATTTTACCCCAAGAGCAGATGTCAGTTTCTGACTAAGTGTTTTGTGGGAATTTTAGCCGGAGAATTTCCGAAGCAGCAGTGGCAGCAGTCAGAGGATTCCCGCACAGTGTAGCAGCTACTACGAGGTGAGTTACCTTCCAGTAGCGGTGGGTCTACGGCCATAATGTCGGCCCACCAATAGGGATCGTATGTTAGATGTTTGACTTTGTGATATTCATCTGTGTTGCTACTACCGGATATGTATATGCTAGTGTGATATGATATGTGAAAGTGATACAGTTCGGTTGTTAGGACCCAAGGGTAGGTCGGACACCCCAGATATGTTTGACAATAGATTATGCTATGATATATGTGATAGTAGTAGTAGGATGGCTTAACACGGGTAGGTCGGCACTCCAGAATGGTCGTACGGGTAGGTCGGCACCCCAGAGTGGTCGTACCGGGTAGGTCGGGCACCCCATAAATGCCTGGCAGTATGTATGTGATGTGATTGTATGGTATGTGGTACGATAGGGGAACTCAGTAAGCTTCGTGCTTACAGTTTTCAGTTTTGGTTTCTGGTACCTCTTCAGCAAAGGGGAGGGTGTTGGCATGGTAGCGGCATATCATAAACACGCTCTTTGTTTTCTGCACTATGAGATATTCTACGATTTGTACTCTAACATTATTATGTTTTGCGATTCGGTTTTCAGATACGAGATATGTTTTTATTAAATGATATGATCGGATGATATTTTGTTACAAATGTTTTGCAAATCACTTAATCAAAAATGAAATTTTTGGACGTGAAAATTGGGTCGTTACATGGACACTTCAGTGGGACATTTGATAATCGGTAATGGGACGGATTGCAGTTCATGACTGTGGTTAGAAACACTACGGTCAGATTGCAAAGAAGGGAAGTCTAATGAGACTTCAAGACTTTGAATAACAATTTCCTCATCGGCTACGAATGATGTCTGAGAATCTATGTTATCAACATGTGTAGGAAATTCAGGTAGAATTTCCTCTATAACACAATTATTACTTAGATCATGGAGTTTAGCAAAATAAGCTTGGATATCCTCAGGAAATGTTTTGTTATTGACTGGAAACAAGAAGTTGCGGTCTGGAGGAACATAGGGACGTTCCGGTGTGAAACGAGTTGAGGAGTCCGTTACGGTTGGGTAACCACTAGACCAACCCCAATTAAAGGTGTTATCAACATTCCCATCATTAACAAGATTCTCAATGGCCTTAGTCTCATTAAACAACTTTTCAATTAAAAGATTTAAGTGTAGAATTTCATTATGTGCTTAATCTCTCTGATTCAAGGCTATTTCTAGTTGTGTTTCACTTAACATCCTATCATCTTTTTCTAGCATCAAGTCATTCTCTAACATTGCCATTTTGAGTCTCTTATTTTCCAAACGTCCTCTAACATGGAACATCTCCTGTGAAGCGATGTTCTTCTCATCTAAGGCTTTATTGTAGTCTGTAAGGACGGCAGCACAAGTATCATTGAGTGTGTCTACGAAAGTTTGAAAAGCATGCATGTTGTAAATTAAAGTTTGAATCATAAGTTTTACCTTTCCACAATGCTGAGAGTTCCATCTTTCGCCATATAGCAATTGTTCTTATTTAGCTTGGTTGAGCCGTCTTCATCAGCAGTTGCCATCATATAGATCTTGCCTTCTCCTTTACTGCGGTCGTCTTCATCTTTGTCTCCGGATGACCACACTTGATGATTCCTTTTCACTTCAGCAACGTAGGCTTTACCCTTTTCTTTGTTCTCCAGTTCTTGAGCCATTATGAGATAGAAGGCTCTATCTTTCACTACGTTTGTTTTGCAATCCTAGGCAAAATGGTTTTCCTTGTTGCACTTGTGACATATAATAATGTCACACTTGTCTTCTTAACAGGTATCGGAGTCAGTTGATTGGGACTGCAATGGTACTTCTTTAGACTGTGTTTGCTGAGGCTGCAGTGGAGGGAGAGGATTTTTGATGGAACGGAAGTGGCTATTTTGAAAGTTGCGGTTAAAAGATGGTCGATTATATTATTGGTTTTTGCGAAATGAAGATGGTAAGCGATTGAATTTCTGACTGATAAGAGCGATGGCATTCAGGAATTCTTCTTCATCGTCATATTCTGAGTCAGCTTCATATGACTACGGTGGTGAGTCATACGAAGTGTGATAGGTTTGGGTGTGAGGTGATTGTGCTACTAATGTAAGTGGACCTCCGAATTCTGAGCAGTCCTTGAGTACGATGGACTCTTGAGCTTGTAACTCTCCATAGAGCTTATAAAGAGATAACGAGTGAATCTTCCTGTCACCTTGTACAATCATTTTGGTTGTTGTCCAGTTTCTTCCCAAGCCATTAGAAAATGTAGATTTGTTTCACGATTGCTGCGGATGGTACCCGCATTGGATAGTTTTGTGACAATCAAGTTGAATCTCTTAAATGAGTCTTCTAAACTTTCACCTGAGTGAGCTTTGAAGTTGTTGAATTCATTGAGTGCTGTAGTGAGCTTCTTGTCTTGAGCCTGCTCTGAACCTTTGTACAAGTTTTTGAGAACATCCCAAATTTCCTTCGTTGATTTGCAGTTTATGATGATGTCGAAGTTGTCAGGGGCAACTCCACAAGAGATTTCATAAAAGGCAATAGCATCATTTTCCATCTTGTCTACATCATCTTTGATGGGACGGTTCAAAGCTTGTTGACCTCCTCCTAGCCTTGTTGTGGCTCCATCAGTTTGGACTGGTGTAAGGACTGGGACATGGGGTCCTTCTTCTATGGATCTCCAAACATCTCTACTAATTCGTCTGAGATATCTTTCCATCCGCTGAGACCAGTGATGATACTTATTTGCAACCAGTAGTGGGGCTCGATTGGAACCACCAACACTGTTGGAGACATTCAGTGATAACGATTGTGCCATTTTGAAGTGTTATTTTTTGTGTAGAAATGAGCTTCAGTGGTATAGAAAGCTCTTCGAAAAATTAGAGTTCCGATTTTCAAAAAGCAACCACTATGGCTCTGATACCAATTGTTGAGAGAAAAACTTTGAGACACACTTGAACAAAAGTTAGAACAAGTATATAGCAGAATAGTTAATCTCGAAGGATCTGTTAGCTCAACAATAATATTAAAAGTTAGAAGTTAGTGAGTTAGATGCTGAAAGTAAAGAAATGTAAATGACAATAATTGTTATATCAAGTATACACAAAAGCAGATTCATAACAAGGAATGCATTCAAACCTAGTATGCGAGATCTAGCTTAATGATTAAGTCATAAGTGACTTGCTCTACGAAGACAGATGACGGATGTAAGAAGATTAGATATGTAAGATAGAATGAGAAACTCAAGATGTGTATTAGAATTTTGAAAGAGTTTCACACACGTTCATTTATTCATTGATTCTAAAAACATTAGAAAATATCTCTATTTATAGAGAAGTTTACAACTCTAAGGGTATCCATGCAAGGCATACTGGATATTAGAGTGTATTACAGAAAGGACAAAATTAACTAAGTAAATATATAGACTGCGGTGCAGAAGACTTCTGATAACAGTTGATGAAGAAGTTACTCGACTGCGGTCGCTTGGGCCCAAAAGTGGGTCCAATTAAGTCCAAGGCCTAATACATAAAATTAGTGTTTTCCACCCAAACATGGCCCAATAGGCCCAAAACCAATCTCTAAGCCCATTAGGGTTTTCTAGCGGGGCACCACCCACTACCTCCTCGGGCAGTGGTGGTCAATGGCGGCACACGGTGGTGGCCACCACCTTATGGTGGTGGTTATTATTATTTTCATTATTTAAAGCTTATTACATTATACAAAGCTAAATCTCGATTAACCACACATACACACACTAGACTAAACTAATCACACACACACAGCCACCCTAGTGGTGGTCGGTGGTGGCGCGTGGCGGCAGCCACCATGGCTGGCGGCCATGGTGGGCATTTATTCCGTTTTCCAGCCGTTAACACCTTCTACAACAAAACACACATACACCTACAAGATTTCTATTTAAGTTCCAGCAACAAAACACACATCACAGTGACGACAGCAACACTAAAAAGGTAGCAGCAGCGGTGGTTGCGATGCAAGCCACCACCCAATGGTGGTGGCGGTGGTCTTTCTTGTCCCTCAACCGAGCAAACGAACAGCAACCACAACCCACCCCCATGCTTGCAACCCATGAGCTGAAGCACACCAAAACTGCCCCTTCGGATTAGCAAATGACGACGGGCACGGGGCAGGGAAGAAAAACTAAGCGACGGCGGCGCTTTGATGGTGATGAAAATGGACGCAGCAGTGGCACTTCCAGTGGTGTAGAAGTGAAGGTAGCAAGGTTGTGCATGTCGGCACTCAACGATGTAAAAGGTGGGATGGTGGCGGTCGAATCGTACTCATCAGATTGGAAGACGCACGAAGAAAGGGAGTGCGGAAATGTAACAGTGGGACGGTGGTACTCCGATCCCGGCTTCTCTTCTCTTCAGAATGATACCAACGACCACTGCAAGGCGCCACGCTGTGGTGGTAGATGAACTGTGTTGTCGGACTCGATGCAGCAACCGGCGGCTGATGAGGAATCCATGGTGATGGTGGCTATCGGGAGTGAAGATGGAGAGGGTGATGGCTGGTTTTCAATTAGGGTTAGGTCACAATGAGTCATCATAATGCATATATACCCGGCCTTTCAGAAATTTCCCCATAATTACATTTCCATCCCCTCATTCTCTTATTCCTTTCAATCTAAGTCCATAAGTTACCTTTTTAACTCCATCCTCTAAATTCTGTACAAATCAACTCCTGAATTTACCAATTAGCCCCTTGACCTCACAAATCTTCTCCAAAGAAGTCCCGTAAATTACCCTTTAGTCCCTTCCTTCATAAATACTTACAAAACTAATCTGAAACTTACACTTTTAACCCCCAACTTCTAAAATCCTCCTTAATTTAGTCTGGGACATACAATTATTAATTTATTTAAATAATCAGGGCGTTACATGTAACATCCCAAATTCTGGAATGTTATTTAAATATTTATTTTTCAAGTTTTCAAGAGGAACTCGACGAGTCAATAGCCAGACTCGTCGAGTAGAGTCGGGATTTTGGAGCACGTTTAAGTTGGCTACTCGGCGAGTCCATATTCGGGACTCGGCGAGTCCGCCAGTCTGGATGAAACCCTAATTTCAAGGTTTTGCACCCTATTTAAACAACTTTTTGGGACCCCAAGTCAGCCCCCATCACCCCCAGAGCACCCTTCTCGAAACCCTAGAACTCCCTTAGCATTTTGTGTGTTTTGGTGTGATTCTTTGAAGATCTTGAGAGAAGAAGGAAGGTAGATCAAGAGGAGAAGAAGGAGATCCAAGATCTTTGTGACATTTCAGAGTATAGTTAGGTATAACTCGACCTTTTTCTATTTTTATGCTTTAATCCCCTTTGGAACGCCATTAAAGCTATTCTTGAACCATTTGGCTTGGTAGTAGCATAGAGGACTCATTGAGATTAATAGCCTCTGGATCTAGCTAGGTTTGAGTTCCAGAAGCTTGGATCTAGTACCTTTATGGAGCCATTTTGCATGAAAGCTCTAGATCTACTCTTATAGTGTGCTTTGAGCCTTAAAACCTTCATTTGATGTTATTTACACATAAAGTTGGAAACCTTACGTATTAATCGAGCCCTAAGAACTCACATCTACGAATGGAATGAACTGGTTTCAAGCAGAATCGAGTATATAGTGATTGTATGTATACGACTCGGCGAGTCGAGTCGCGAGTCCCCTGCTTTCTCCTTTTCGAGTTATGCTGAGTGGAACCAGTGAGTGAGAGATGGACTTAGTGAGCTAGAGGTTAGACTCATTCATGGAAGAACTCGGCAAGTCAATGCCCTGACTCGGCGAGTCCAAGGCAATCTTCATGTCTCAAGAACAGACTCGACGAGTTGTTCATACAACTCGGCGAGTCACAGTCAGAGTGTTCATATGTTAAAGGAGAACTCGACGAGTTGTTCATAAAACTCGGCGAGTTGGATGCAGGATGACTAGGTGTTAGTTTCGAAGAGGAACTCGTTGAGTCTATGCCAAACTCGACGAGTAGTAACAGGCAGAAGCAAGAAAGTGAGAGTAAGCACTTGACGAGTTGGTGACCCAACTCGACAAGTCAGGTCAACTGAATGTTGACTTTGACCGATAGGTTGATTTGACCAAGGGTAAGATAGTCGTTTTACCCTCTGTATTGTTATCAATATTTGATTGAGGGTACTTATGGAAATTGTTGCCGGGGTGAAGCCGGAGCCGCAGCAGACAGATTCCAGAGCAGTTCTCTCAGCAGCTAGGCTACGAGGTGAGTTTCCTTATAGTACGAACGGGTATAAGGCCACAATGCCAGCCCGTTTAGTTAGTAGTAGTTTTCGGACATCGGTCAGATGCAGTAGTTAGAATGTTTGATGCCTTCGTGGCTCAGACAGGTTTTGCGCGTTATGTGTTTCGGGTATGGCCCGACACAGTATGCAGTCGATGCTGTTATGCTAATTGATACGTGTATGCTATGTTATGTTTAGTAGTTCCAGACTTCGGTGCGATGTAGTCAGTTCCGGGCTTAGGCCTGATGCCGTTAGTTCCAGACATCGATCCGATTTAGTTTGTTCCGGACTTCAATCTGAGGCAGTTAGTTCCAGACTTCGGTCCGATGCAGAGGGCGGGGCCGTAGTTAGTTCCGGACTTTGGTCCGATGCAGTTTCCAGGCTTCGATCCGATGTAGTGGGCAGGGGCCTAGTAGTTGTTTAATAGTTTGTTTGGTATGAGGTAGTTTGCGGGAGCTCGCTAAGCTTTGTTCTTACAATTTCAGTTTTGGTTTCAGGTACTTCCGCAAGTAAAGGGAAGAGCTCGGGATGATGGCATCGCACACACCACAATTCAGCTTTATTCCTGGGAGTTTTGTTCAGATACATAGACATGATTTGATACAGTTTTTGATATGACATGTTTAGTATGTCTTTTGGGATACCCTACGTACGGTTTTATTATATGACATTTAGTTTTATGACTTTTATTATACGTAAAAACAAAAATTTTTGGGTTGTGTTTTTGGGATGTTTCAAGTTAGTATCAGAGCCTTGGTTTGAGGGCTTCAGGCACACTCTTGGGTGTGACTAGACTCAAATTGAGGAAATGGTAGAAAGATTTTCAAAAGTATTTTCAAAAATATTATAAAAAGAAAAACCTAAAAAGGGAAAGAGTTTTGAGAAGAGGAAAAGGGTGTGGTGCATGCGATCAGCCGAGCTCAAGTAAGTACTCCCAAATTACCCATACAAGTTTATGTTATGATATTCAGTTTCAGTTCAGTAGAACAGCATGCTAGAATAGGACTGAGGATCTAGGAGGATGCCTTATGTGACTGTTATATGTGTTTCAGCTTTAGGAAAATTGCATGCTAGTTTTGAGTAGACAGCACTAGGATAGCTTGTTTAGGTTATGCCTGATAGTATGAGCTTATCATTGTATGCCAGTACAGTTCCTTGTAATGAGGATAGAATTGCTTGAGTAGTTCCTGTGTCTGAATGCTATTAGCTATGTGATTTGTGGGGCTCTGAGTGATGTGAGTTAACCATTAGGTGAATACGTCACATCACATGTGAACATGGTTGAATAATCTCAGAGTGCTAGATCTAGCCCTATTGCACAGCTCTTGTATGAGTTAACCGTTGTGGGGATGGGCCTTTTACTCGAAGGATTATCTGAGCCTCGCCACATGTGATGGTTTTCAGGTGATGACTAATTGGTATTACAAGGGGGCCTTTGAGCAACTGAGGGCTGGTTTGGGTAAAGTCAGAGATTCCCTAGGGCAAGCCTAGGATGGAACTAGCAGAGATTAGTAGCAGTAGTAGTGACTTGGTGGAGTCAAGGCGATACTTGACGAAAGTATGGATAGATGTGGATGGTAGTATGGGCCCGTACTACTGAAAGCAGAGGATCCGTACTCAAATCAAGGAAAGATGAGATGAGACCAGGAAACTTCTGGTGGTAGTGATCCCTCGAGATATATCTATGATTCTGAAGTTTATTATGATGTGTTTTCAGAATGGTGGTACTACGCCCTAGGCAAGCAGTCGGTAGTTCAGATGCCGGAGGGGGATCAGGATCAGGCCCGGAGGTCGGGCAGTTGGATGAGCAGACTAGGGAGTTTCTCTCTTCAAAGATTACTCACACCATACTTGAGCAGACTCCTGTGATCTTTGGTTCGATCAAGGAGGGTATCTTAGAGTTGATGGACGAGAGATTGAGCACTTTTCGTGCTGAGGTAGCGGCCATGATAGGGTAGCGCACACTTACCTTCTGGGAGTTTCGTGCATGTGGAGCTCCAGATTACCACGGGGCGCCGGACCCTATAGCGAGTACTAGATGGTTGGCGGATGTGGCCAACACTTTATGCACGAGTAGATGTCCCGAGGGGGACAAGGTTAGATTGGCGTCCTGTCTTCTGAAGGATAGGGCACGGGATTAGTGGGAGGTCGGACATGCCATTGGGGATGATGCAGCTTTGGATGCTATAACCTGGGCTGACTTTGCTGCCAGGTTCAGGGCTGAGTTTGCGCTGGTTATTGAGGTGCATAAGTTGGCCAGAGAGTTTCAGGACCTCACCCAGACGACAAAGACAGTGGCGGAGATCACCGCCAAGTTCAGGGAGAGAGCACTTCTCGTTCCTCAGTACGCAGCTGATGAGGAATTGAAGAAGGCTCGGTATCATGAGATGTTGCGGAGTGATATCTGCCAGTTTGTGAGTCGGTCGAACTGTAAAACGTTGGATGACATGATTGCTAGGGCTCGAGAGGGAGAGATAGACCTTGAGATGGAGAGAAAGAGGAAGCCGGAGGTGGCTCCTGGTTCAGGGAGTTCGGGGAAAAAGCCCAAGGGTTCAGATCACAGAGCTAGGAGTCAGCAGAGCCACGGTCGGTATGGCAAGTGTGGGAGATTGCACGATGGGGCGTGCAAGGCAGGGAGTGCCAGCTACTACAAGTGCGGTCGGACTGGGCATATGAGCAGAGATTGTACAGGCACTACTACCACCGTTGCGGCATCAGATCTGATTTGCTTCTAGTGCAATTAGAGGGGACATAAAAAGTCCCAGTGTCTGAGTTTAGCCGCCGCAGGGAAGGTGTCAGCACCTGCTCCTGCTACCTTGAGGATTGTTGATGGCCGTCACGGCCGAGTTGAGACGCCGATGGCGAAGAGTAGGGCTTTTTAGCTGAGGGCAGAGGAGACGCGAGCGACTCCTGATGTGGTGACGGGTATGTATTTCCACTTATCTACGCATTTATTATTGATTGTTTCTTATGGTTATATGTTTTGTATAGGGTCGTTCTCAGTGAACGGCATTTCGGCTACAGTACTGTTTGATTCGGGGGCTACCCGATCATTCGTCTCTCTTGCGCTTAGCAAGAGGTTTAGCAGAGCTCCAGGGGAGCTAGATTATCCACTTGAGATTGAGAAAGCAGCTGATAGGACCATTAGGGTTGCAAGGGTACACAGAGGATGTTCCCTACAGTTATTCGATGAGCAGTTTCCGGTGGACTTGGTCCCTATTCCCTGCGAGGGAATAAAGTTATAGTAGGCATGGATTTGCTGAGCCTCAATGGGGCGGTGATAGATTGCGAGCTACAGTTGGTGAGGGTTCGCATTCCCGGTGGGGGAGAGTTAGTGATTCAGGGCGAGAAGCCACAGCGCGGACCATTTCTATGTTTAGCAGCGCGAGCGAGGCGCTACTTCCAGCAGGGTTGCATCGGTTATATTGCATATGTTGTAGATGCCCATGAGAAGGGAAGTTATCAGTTGATGATGTTCCGGTTGTGCGAGACTACCCGGATGTATTTCTAGAGGATTTGTCTGGAATACCTCCCGAGAGACAGGTCGAGTTCAGGATTCACCTGATCCCTGGTGCGGCTCCGATAGCCAAGGCACCGTATCGGTTGGCTCCCCCAGAGATGTAGGAGTTGTCTATGCAGCTGTAAGAGCTGCTAGACAAGGGTTTTATCAGGTCGAGCAGTTCGCCCTGGGGAGCACCGAGTTTGTTTATGAAGAAGAAGGACGGGTCACATCGTATGTGTATAGATTACCGGGAGTTGAACAAGGTAACGGTGAAGAATCGTTACCCACTTTTGAGGATAGATGATTTGTTTGATTAGGTTTAGGGGGGCGTCTTGGTTTTCCAAGATCGATTTACGCTCCGGGTATCATTAGATGCGAGTCAGGGATGAGTTTGTGGTGATGCTGTTTGGGCTCACCAATGCTCCAGTAGCATTCATGGATCTCATGAACCACGTGTGCAGATCGATGCTGGATCGGTCTGTGATAGTGTTCATTGATGATATCTTGGTTTATTCGAAGACCTAGGAGTACCACGAGGAGCACCTAAGGGAGGTGCCAGAGACCTTGAGGAGGGAAATACTTTTTGCGAAGTTCTCCAAATGCGAGTTCTGGTTGCGCGAGGTGCAATTCCTTGGTCACCTCATCAACCAGAAGGGTATTATGGTAGATCCGGCCAAGATAAAGGCCGTGATGCAGTGGGAGGTCCCGAAGTCTCCATCTGAGATTCGGAGCTTCCTAGGTTTGGCAAGTTACTCCAGGAGATTCATCCAGGATTTCTCCAAGATAGTTGTACCGCTCACCCGACTGACTAGGATGTCAGTGGTATATTGATGGGGGCCTGAGCAGCAGGTAGCATTCGAGACCCTTAGAGATAGATCGTGCGAGGCACCGATTCTTGTCGTGCCAGAGGGAGTAGAGGATTTCGTAGTCTACTGCGATGCTTCGATCACAGGTATGGGAGCAGTGCTGATGCAGCAAGGATGTGTGATAGCTTACGCCTTAAGACAGTTGAAGCCTCACAAGGCTAACTATCCTACACATGATTTAGAGTTGGGAGCACTGGTGTTTGCCCTAAAGATTTGGAGACATTACCTTTATGGGGTCTGTTGTACTATTTACACGGATCACAAGAGTTTGAGGTACCTCGTGGATCAGCCAAATCTGAATATGAGGCAGAGGCGATGGTTAGATGTATTGAAGGATTACGATTGTGAGAATGTTGGTGATGTATGTCTGAGAATGACAATGATTACTCCATTATTGGAGCAGATCAGAGAGGCACAGGTCGAGGGCCTCAAGGAGGTGAGGCAGAAGTGTGAGAGGATCGTGGGCCGAGTAGCTTCCTTCGATTATGACAGTCGAGGATTGTTGACCCTTCATGGGAGAGTTTGGGTGCCGTACTGGGGAGGGGTACGGCAGGTGCTGATGGATGAGGCCCACACGTCTCGATTTTCTATCCATCCAGGGGCGACGAAGATGTATTGAGATCTTCGACCCTATTATTGGTGGCCCTGCATGAAGCGGGATGTCGCCTGGTATGTGGAGAGGTGCCTGACCTGCATGAAGGTCAAGGCAGAACACTAGAGGCCTCACGGCAAGATGCAGCTGTTAGACATTCTAGTGTTGAAATGGGAAGATATCACCATGGATTTCATCACAAAGCTTCCCAGGACTGCACGTGGAGTGGATTCGATTTGGGTCGTTGTGGATCGGTTGACGAAGAGTGCTCATTTTATACCAATTCAGGATAGCATATCGGCGGATAAGCTAGGCCATATTTATGTGCGAGAGGTGGTGGTACGGCATGGAGTGTCTGTCTCGGTGGTGTCGACCGCGACGTCCATTTTACTTCCAGATTCTAGAAGCGGTTTCACTACGAGACGGGGACTTGTCTCAATTTCAACACTGCTTTCCACCCTCAGACAGATGGGTAGAGCGAGATGACGATCCAGACTCTCGAGGACATACTTCGTACATGTGTTCTAGACTTCGGTGGCAGTTGGGATACGTATCTTCCGTTAGCGGAATTTTCGTATAACAACAGCTACCATGCGAGTATTGACCGCCCTCTTTTCGAGATGTTATACGAGAGGAAGTGCAGGACCCCGATTTGCTGGGGCGAGGTCGGTCAGTGCGTCATTGGGAGCACCGAAGTGCAGGACCGTTGAAACAAAAGACTCCATCGTGCAGTTTCCCGCTTGTGTTGTACTAAATCTAACCCTGCTAGTCTCTCAAAAGCTGATCTGAAATATAGGGCCTTCTCCTGAGACACCTCTATATAAGCAACTAATCTAATTCCCTCTTACCAATGTGCTCCAAGTCCATATCTTGTTTTCAAGCTCAAGAAGTCATATCATTCAGGGTCTTGCACCCCGATATACTCACGATATCCCTGTTATCATTCTACAGTATGTTCTGGTAACTTACCTTCTTCTTTTCCTCATCTGCTGCATACTGCGGTACCATATAAGCTCTTTCTCGAGTCTTGGCCGTCATCTCTGCCACAGTCTCAGTTGTCTGGTGGAGATCTAAAAACTCTTGCGCCAACTGTTGCGCCTCAATCCCCTGGGCACACTCTGCCCATAATCTAGTCTAAAAGTCATGCATTGACATAGCATCAACCGTATCATCACTCAACCTTCTACCAACCTCTTCTTATCGATCTCGTGCTCTGTTCCTCATGAGGCAGAAAGTAAGTCGGAGTTTGACTCCTTTCGGGACAACATCCGGTACGAAAAGTGTTGGCGACATCTGCCAACCATCTCCTGCTAACAATGGGTCCCTAACCCCCATGTCAATCTGAAGCTCCGCAAACTCTGAATTCCCGAAACATCAACGTACGATTCCCTATCATGACTACTATCTCAGTGCATAATGCACTCGACCTCTCATCACAAATCTCTATAATGCCCTCCTTGATCATGCTGAGGATCACAGGAGTCTGGTCAATGATACTGCGCGTAATTGTCAGATGGAATAAACTCCCTCATCTGATCATCAACCTGCCCGACTCCAGAGTCTGAGCCTGATCCCTGATCGTCACCAGAGCTACCATTTGGTCTACCACGTAGTGTCACTATACTTAGTAATACATCATCACTACCATCACAATACTCGTCAAAACTCGAGGGATCTCATAAACTACAAGTTCCCTGGTCTTATCTCAACCTTCCTTGATTCGAGTACAGATCCTCTGCTTCGAGTAGTATAGGCCCCTACTACCTTCCGAATCTATCCGTACTTTCCTCAAGAACAGCCTTGACTACACCAAGTCACTTCTACAGCTATTGATCTCTGTTACTCTCATCCTAGCCTCGCCGTACGGTAATCACCAACCCACTCTCCGCCATCAGCTGCATAAGAAGTCCCCTCTTTTTTCCCCTAACTAGATCGCGAATACTATTACATATCACTTAGACTAGATAATTCTTTGAATGAGAGATCCTACCCTATAATGGTTGGACTCAAACAAGAGCTGCGAAATAGAGCTAGACCTAACCTTCTGAAATTCTTTAGTCCTTGCAATATGTAACTTAAGATATTCGTTTACTAGTTAGTGAAAGACAACTAGAACCCCTAAAAGCACAAAGCAAGCAACATTCGGGCATTGAGTACATAATCAAGCATATACCACTCTGGCTATCATACTGACTAATATGCACTAGCATACAATGCTAAGCTCATACTATCAGGCATAACATAACCAGGCTATCCTACTACTGTCTACTTAATACTAGCATGTAATTTCTCATAAAGCTGAAACTCATATAGCAGGCACGTAAGGCATCCCCCTATATCCTTAGTCCTATTCTAGCATGCTGTTTTACTTAAACTGAAACAAGTAGTCATAACATAAACTTGCATGGGTAATTTGGGAGTACTTACTTGAGCTTGGCTGATTGCATGCACAACACCCTTTTCTCTTTTCAAAGTTCTTTTTTTCTATAAATTCTTTTCACCTTTTCTAAAACTCGTTTCTTTTCTCAAAACTCCCTTATTACAAAAACTGATTTTCCTTTTGAAAATTTCTATATCAATTCCATAGTTTGAGTTCAGACACACCCGAAAGAATGCCCGAATCCCTCAAACCAAGGCTCTGATACCAAGTTGTAATGCCCCAAAAACAAAGTCTGAGAATTTCGTTTAATTTAATAATAAAAACCATATTCAACAAAAATCATATAAAAATCATAAGCAATGTATCTTAAAATATTATAAAAACTGTCAAGTATATCAGAGTATAAATATCCCAGGCAGAAAAAATGGTGTGTGCATGCAATCTTCCTGAGCTCCTCGTTTGAAAACTGAGTACCTGAAACCAAAACTGAAAACTATAAGCACGAAGCTTTGTGAGCTCCCCCAAACTACCACATACCATACAATAACATATAAAGCACATACTGGGCCTTGCCCACTGCATCGGACCGAAATCCGGAAACTGCATCGGACCGAAGTCCGGAAACTAACCAGGGCCTTGCCCTCTGCATCGGACCAATGTCCGGAACTAACTGGAACATTGTGCCCTGCGTCAAACAGTAGTCCGGAACTAACTGCATCGGACCGACGTCTGGAACTGACTGCATCGGACTGAAGTCCGGAACTGACTAAACATAACATAGCATAAACATACCAACTAGCATGAACACATATACTGCATACTGCATCGGACCAGGGTCTGGAACACATAACACAAAACATGCTTGAATCACAAAGACATCAAGCAATCTAACCACTGCATCAGGAGGTCCGGAACTACTGCTAACTAAACGGGCAGGCATTGTGGCCATAGACCCATTCCTACTGGAAGGAAACTCACCTCACACTGCTGAAGTCCCATAGACATAATCCCACACTACTGAAATCCCGCAGACTCAACCCCAGCTGCTGGACGACAGGTTCCTAAACTGTCAACACCAAAATAACACCCAATTAATAATTGGGTCCCAACTCATAACCATAAGTCCATACTTGGGTAAAAGACTATTTTACCCCTATGTTAACTTCACCATAATAATGGACCAATGCCTAACTATGGCCCATCTATGGCCCAATTTTCCAAATTGGGCGCAATCCTTCATATGGGACTTACCCTGAAGCCCAACTAAATATTCTAGTCCATAATCATTATTGGATTGCCCATTATTGGCCTAATTACCAATACCCAATTGAAGAGCCCAACTCAAGGCCCATGCGACATTAGGGTTTCACATAAAATGACAATTAGGGCTAAGTGTTTCTTACTTAACCAATTAAGAACTTAATCCATTAAGGACTTAATCCATTAACTCCAGTATTGCTTAGATTAATTTCTGCTAATGATTATTATTTAATATTTCGATTTATTAAATAATTCCCGTGTGTGTCCTCATAAATTCTCAAAGATTAGGGTTTTCTCACTTAGTCCCTTAAGGACTTAGTCCATTAAGTCCTTTAGTGTACTAGATAAGTTACATGGAATAATTGGGCTTAATACACAATGTAATCCCAATGGCCCGAAAATGGGTCCAATTAAGTCCAAGACCAATACTCATAATTATGGTTTTCCAGCCAAACATGGCCGAATAGGCCCAAAACCAATCTCTAAGCCCATTAGGGTTTTCTAGCGGGGCACCACCCACTACCTCCTCGGGTACTGGTGGTCAGTGGCGGCACGCGGTGGTGGTTATTATTATTTTCATTATTCAAAGCTTATTACATTATACAAAGCCAAATCTCGATTAACCACACATACACACACAAGACTAAACTAATCACACACACACAAGCACCCTAGTGGTGGCCGGCAGTGGCTTGTGACGGCAGCCACCATGGTTGGTGGCCATGGTGGGCATCAATTCCATTTTCCGGCCATTAACACCTTCTACAAAAAAACACGCATACACCTACAAGACTTCTATTTGCACAAAGGTCCAGCCACCCTCCCTTGGTGGCTCACGGTGACGGCAGCAGCAACAGCGGTTGCGATGCTAGCCACCACCCAATGTGGTGGCGGTGGTCTTTCTTGTCCATCAGCCAAGCAAACGAATAGCAACCACAATCCACCCCCCCCCCATTCTTGCAACCCACGAGCTGAAGCACACCAAAACTGCCTCTTTAGATTAGCACATAACGACAGGCACGGGGCGGGGAAGGAAAACTACGCAACGGCGGCACTTCGATTCTCATGAAAATGGATGTAGCAGTGTTGCTTCCATTGGTGAAGAAGTGAAGGAAGCAAGGTTGTGCATGTCGACGCTCAACAATGTAAAAGGTGGGATGGTGGCGGTCAACTCGGACTCGTCGGATCGGAAAATACACGAAGAAAGGGAGTGGCAGCAATGTAACAATGGGATGGTGGTTCTCCGATCCCGGCTTGTCTTCTCGTCGGAATGGTAGCAGCGACCACAGCATGGCGACACGGATGTGGTGGCAGATGAACTGAGCTGTCGGACTCGATGCATCAATCGGCGGCTGGTGAGGGTTCCATGGTGATGGTGGCTACCGGAAGAGAAGATGGAGACACCGACGGCTAGTTTTCAATTTGGGTTAGGTCACAATGAGACATCCTAATGCATATATACCCATCCTTTTATAAATTTTCCTATAATTACATTTCTGGCCCCTCCTTCTCTTATTCCTTTAAATCTAAGTCCATAAGATACCTTTTTAACTCCATCCTCTAAATTCTTTTACAAATCAACTCCAAAATTTACCAATTAGCCCCTTGACCTCAAAAATCTTCTCCAAAGAAGTCCCATAAATTACCCTTTAGTCCCTTCCTTCATACATACTTACAAAACTAATCTGAAACTTACATTGTTAACCCCCACCTTCTAAAATTCTGCTCAATTTAGTTTGGGACATATAATTATTAATTTATTTAAATAAACGGGGCGTTACAGAATATAAGTCGAAGTTTATCTGTTCCTTTTATCCTAAGAGGGTAAAAGCGATATTAGGGCCCTTTGATGGTTTGATTTGACTTACGTATCGGGCCCGGTCAAGACTGAATTGATGTGTTGAAATAAATTCTATGTCAAATGAATCTGAGATCGAGAAACATGCTGCTGGATAATAAGTATGACTATATTCCATGTGATTGTCCGCACGATATCAAGAATAGAGGACTACACGATCCCTTATCTAACGGACAAGTTACTAAAAAGATCATAGTTCGACAGCGTCTTTGAGAACTACGATTGCTAATCGGAATATGCTTACATTATAGTTACTACACTTATCCAAGTGGGAGACTATTGGATTAGTGTCTAAGCATGTAACTATATTTCATACGTATTTGACCCGATTGTGCATGGTCCTTTTGGGTTGCCTTCACCATAGCAACTTGACAGGGTAATTTATGGCGAGAGAGAAGATATATTATGATTTATTAATATATTATAAGAATAATATATTAAAAGAGAAATAATATTATTTGATTAATATTAGTCATAAATTAATCAGGAATTAATTTAGTGACTAAAAGAGATTAATTGAATAAAGAGGCATAAACTGTCAAATGTGTGATAGTTGACTTTTGGGCTGGGAAACCTAATGGACTAAGGGAGAACGAAATTATGATGAAAGATCATCATATTTTCGTCCAAGGCCTTATTCCAGAATGTTCCATGGGCTGCTTGGTGATTAAGTTACCCATTAGGGTTTTGGTAGAAACCCTAGTAGCGTACAGTATAAATTGAGAGCCCCACTTGCAATTTTTGGCTACCCTTGATCTCAAGAGAAACCCTAGGCTGATTTTAGCATTCCCTCCTCTCTCCCATAATTTCCTTCTTGCAAGTTGGTGCCTGTAATCCATTAGAGGAGTTACACTTGTAACTCTAAGCTCCAAGACAAGAAGAACCAAGAGGAATCAAGCAAACAACAAAGGTAATCATCTAGCTCTGATTTGTTATGCTATATTTCGAGTTTATGCTATTAGATCTAGGGTTTGCAAGTCTTGGACTCATTGCATGTATAATAGAGAAGCCTAGATCCAAGCGTTAAGGTTTCCATGAGCACATAGGATGTTTATTTGTTTTAAACCCATCTCTTATGTCTGAGGTGAAGATGATGTCCGAAGTGAAGCTAAATCCAAGATGTAGTGATAATATGTGATCAAGTGTCTGTTTCAGCATTTATTATTTATTGTCTTTTGTACGATGTAATGTTTCAAAGGACTAAGCTTTTGTGTATGGTGGATAATAAGTTTTCAAAATCTGTTTCTTATCCAGCCCTTAGAACGTATTGTGGTTCGTACGATGTATCGAGTTTTCTTATGTAAGGAGTGTTCTAAACAACAAGAAACACAACTGATTGTTCCTCCAAAGATAGAAAATATTCCTCTTAACTCTTTTTCACTTTTATCTCAAGTCAAAACACTTTACAATATTGTTCTTGTTCATATATTGTCTTTTCATATATCATACACATAGTTTCTTCATTAAATACTTGTGTACATTGTTGAATATTAACTTCAAGTCTCGACTAGTATTACCAGACTTGACTGGAACATTAGTTAAGACCAGTCATCGATTCTTAAGATTAAATCATGGTTTTAGTTTTCAAACCTTGTCCTTGCGCACTGATTCTAGTACTCACAATTTGTATCATAGCCTGAGTGGTTATCCTTTGAATCCATAAGAACATATTATAGTTGTTTCGAAAGTACCTTGGTATTTAGATCATTTTTGTGTTCATGATAAAAGCTCTTCTATATACCGCTTCTGCTCTCATATCTAACATTCAATGACTGCCCCTAATTCTCAACAAACGTATTCAATGCAAATTTCAAATAGTGTGGGATGCCCTTCTTGTGCCCCATTTCTAGTTGTTAATGATTATGATCACTAGAAAGTCAGAATGGAAACGTTCTTACTTGGTAAAGAAAAAGTTCAAGCTATTTGGAGATCTGTTAAAGAAGGTGCACATGTTCCTTTGAGACAAACCGTAAGAGATGTGGCTGCAACTCTTATGCGACATGATGAACATCGTCAAGCACCTCTTACTCCTGATGACATCGAGAAATTACATGCAAATCAAGTTGCATTTTCTGAAATTGTTTTTTGTGTTCCACCTTCTCTCTTTGAGCACACTAAGTTGTGCAAATATGCTAAAGAGATATGGGAGACTCTCCATAACCTATTCGAGGGATCAGAAAACATGAACGTTAAGCATTTGACTTCCATACTTTCACCACAACTCTCGGTGAATTAGTTGCCTTAGCCTTCAACAGATACGGAATCATCGTCAACAACGTGAAAACTCATGGGATTGTCCGAACACCTCTAGAGCACAATCTCAAGTTCATTAACAGTCTAGGAAAGGTATTGGGAAATGTGAAATATTTTCTTTATAGTAATGGATCTCTAAAGAAGCTGAAGCTCTACCAACTGTTCGATGAGCTTCAAGGTCATGATCAAATGTTGCACAAACTCTAAGAGAACTCTCAGGAGGTCCTCTAGCTCTTTTCATTTCCTATGATCCTAAAGTTCCGAACCTCTCTGTCTCGAACTCTTTCAAAGTGTTATCCCATCTATCCCAACTGTTTAACCCTCTTCAACTGTACCAACTCATGCCAGTTCAAACTATCAGTCTGATGGACACCTAGAACCTGAAGTAGTAGATTTTAAACTACGTTTTCAACAAGAGTTTGCTCTACTTTCCATGAAATATAAGAATAATTTGAATACGACTCACAAACCATACCACAACCGTTTCTAAGATCCTCATCAAAGTAATCCCCAACCATACCCACAAACCAAACATTCTGACACAAACTCACTCCTTGGAGTCTCATGAGACTCTGGAATCAGACAAACCAAAAATTGTTTTTCACAAGTGTGGTCATGCAAATCACTTCACAAAATGCTGCTTGGCTGAAGCGCCACAAAAACCAAAGGTCAAGGACTCTGCATAATACGCACGTCGAGCCCAGGAGATGGCTGCTAGTGAGATAGCTTTCGTAATCACTTAGTCAAGAGATGTGGAAGGATATTGGTTATCTGGAGATGAATATAATGTGAATACTGGTAGAAAAATGTGTGTTATGGCTAGTCAAACCATTGAATGTGATGAAGGCTACTGGTCATCTGGATCAGAGGAAGATGATGATGATGCTAAAACAAACTACTGCTACATGGCAACCAATGATCCACCTGGAAGAAACATAGTTCAATAGGTAAAATCTATCATTTATGATAATGATTTTGATTTATCTCTTTGTGTATATGAACATCATTTACAAAGCCTACAATCCTTCCATAGAAGCCAGTGAGAAGACGGAGAGTGAATTAAGTCGTCTTAGATTATGTTTCGAGGATAAGAAGCTTAAAATAGAGTCTTTAGAACATGAACTTCTTGATGGGTTTTGAGCATTCTAACACTTCTTAAGTGTACATGCAACCCTAATAACCTTGGATCTATGTTTGTCTAATTATCATGCAAAGTTGAATTCCAATGTTATATTCCTATCTAACATACATGGGGAACAATTTTTAACTTGAATGAAGGATAGAATAACTTACATTGTTGTTGCTTATGATCCTTGAAACCATGTGAGCCTAGCACCCCAAGTGTGATGCCTCAAATGCTTCACACAATACCAAATGCTCTTAGAAAGACTTTTGAGAGAATACACATTTCTTGAAATCGGGCTAGCCCTCTAGTTTCTTATGTGTAGCCGATTTTGGTGGAGAATGGGATTCTTATATAGTGTTGACACATCTAGGGTTACACCATGTAAACCCTAATGTGTCATGACTCTTCATTTCCATGACCCATGGGTTTGTAACTCCCATGGAGCATCTATGGAGCATCCTATGGGTGGAACCCAACTAGATAACCCATGGAGCCTCTTAGCCCACTATACAAGATATGAATGATTTACATAATCAACCCATATATTTAATTAGTTATCTTTTGATTACTTAATCAATTCTATATTAATTCTTGATCAAACTAATCAAATAATATTATTAATATATTAGAAATTATAATATATTAATAATCTCCAAGTGTTATTTCTCTCATTTAGTCTATCCAATTGCATGGTGCCGTGCAACCCAAATGGACCATGTCGGGTCGCGTCAAGTACTGACCCGAAATAGTTATGGACTTAGACACCTTATCCAACAGTCTCCCACTTGGATAAGTCTAATAACTATAACTCCAGTACTTCAGGAACCGCCCGGCAATCGTAACTCTTTCAAGGTCTCTCGGAATTGAGAAGATGTTGATACGCCATTTAAGATAAGTGATCATATATTCCTCTGTTCTAGATATCAGCTGGACAAATACATGGTACATTGTCTTACTTATTGTCCAACAGTTTCTTTCCCGATTTCCGATTTCTTTGACAAAGAACTTAATTGAACACATCAACTTAGTTCTGACCGGGCCCGGTACATAGGTCAAAACAAAATCATCGAGGGGCCTAGATATTAGCTTCTAATCCAAGAAGGAAAAGATAAAATTCGACTCATTTGTTTGTTCTACCACTCATTGAATTATACACAAAAGCACGTTTTATAACATCGAGTTACCAATGCGTTTTCGTACAATCAATGCATAACCAACCTGTAAGTAACAAATCATATCTCTAGGATTGAAGACTTATATGATATTACCGTCTCACGATCACTCGAGATAGAATTCCATGATGTGATTCCAGTGAGCATGGGTTGAGTCCAATGCTCAGAACTTATGAGCACTCATGATTGTTGTAGCCTTGTCCAACACCATAGACCTCTGCAACCAATCATGACAGTCTTGATTCATACCTACTTCCGACATATGACCGACTATGGAGGTTTGAATAATATGTTATACCAAACAAAATTATTCTGGAAGTCAAAACATGAAAAAGAAATATAGTAAACGATCGACAAGAGATAGCAACACTTTACTTATAAATAAAACACCTTTTATTCATCATCTAATGTCAATTACACTTTACAAATTTCGAGGTTATCTAACTACTAAATCTAATATCATCCTTCAGCCCTATGCTCCGAGCATGCTGGAGATGCTTAACCCGAGTCAGTCCCTTCGTGAAGGGATCTGCTGGGTTCTCATCCGATGATACCCTCTTTGCCACGAGGAGTCCTTCTTCTATTCGATGTCTGATAAAATGGTATTTTCTGTCGATGTGTCTGGATCTCCCGTGATCCCTTGGTTCCTTGGCTAAGGCAACAGCGCTTTCACTATCACAGAAAATTTCCATTGACTCTTTAATAGCTGGTACAACTCCAAGGTATCCAATGAAGTTCTTCAGCCATATCGCCTCCTTTGCCGCCTCGCTAGCTGCAACATACTCTGATTCACAAGTTGAATTAGCCACTGTCGCTTGCTTGGAACTCTTCCAAGAAATTGCTCCTTCGTTTAGGGTAAAGACCCAGCCCGACTGAGAGCGGAAATTGTCCCTATCAGTCTGGAAGCTAGCATCACTATACCCTACAACTCTCAAGTCATCACTCCCACTGAGGGTAAGGACCTAGTCCTTAGTACTCCGTAGGTACTTGAGGATATTCTTTTACCGCAGTCCAGTGTGCCTTGTCGGGGTTCCCCTGATACCTGCTAACCATGCTCAGGGCCAAGGCTACATCAGGTCGAGTACACGTCATGGCATACATGATCGATCCTACAGCCGAAGCATAAGGTATTCGACTCATTTATGCTATCTCAGCCTCAGTGCTAGGGCTTTGTGTCTTACTCAATCTGGCGTTACTCTGGATGGGCAACTCTCCTTTCTTGGAGTCCTGCATGCTGAATCTCTTTAGCACCTTATCCAAGTAGGGACTCTAACTAAGTCCAATTAGTCTTTTACTCCGATCTCTCAAGATCCTTATTCCTAGAATATAGGCAGCTTCTCTTAGGTCCTTCATAGAGAAACACTTCCCAAGCCAGAACTAAACTTCCTGCAGAGTTGGGATGTCATTTCCTATGAGTAGTATGTCATCCACATACAATACCAAAAAGCTAACTATACTCTCACTAGCCTTGACATACACGCAAGACTCATCTTCACTCCTAGAAAAGCCAAATTCCTTGACCTTTTCATCAAAGCAAAGATTCCATCTGCGAGGTGCTTGCTTCAATCCATAAATGGATTTCTCAAGCTTACACACTCTATTAGGGTACTCGTTGCTGACAAAACCATCTGGCTGACTCATGCAAACATCTTCAGCAAACTTTCCACTAAGGAAAGCGGTTTTGACATCCATTTGCCATATTTCATAGTCATGAAATGCAGCTATGGCTATCATAACCCGAATAGACTTAATATTGGCTACTGGAGAAAAGGTCTCATCATAGTCCACTCCAGGAATTTGAGAGAAGCCCTTTGCAACCAGTCTAGCCTTATAAGTGTGTACATTACCATCCATGTCGGTCTTCTTCTTGAAGACCCATTGGCACCCTACTGTCTTACGACCTGGTACATTCTCAACCAAGTTCCAAACTTGATTGTCATACATGGACTGTATTTCGCTGTCCATTGCCTCTTTCCACTTGCCTGACTAAGGGCCTGCCATGGCTTCCGCGTAACTGTTAGGTTCATCCAGTCCTATCAGTGTTTCATCACTGATAAGTGTATCTCCCTCTGCAGTAATATGGAATCCATAGTAAGGCTCAAGAGCATTCCTAACCCTTATGGAACGCCTCAGAGGTAAAGATTTGTCAATTGGCTCAACAGGAGTTTACTCCTCAAGTTGAGTGCTAGGGTTTGAAGTTCCTTCACCGCTTGACTCTTGAATTTCTTCAAGAACAACTTGCCTCCCACTGTTTCCTTGGCTTATGAACTCTCTCTCTCTCTCTCTCTCTCTCTCTCTCTCTCTCAAAAGAAAGCCCTCCTAGCTCCAAAGACCACATTTTCACTAGGTCTGTAGAAGAGGTAACCAAAGGATTGCTATGGGTAGCCGATGAAAATACACCTCTCGCTTCGGGGTTCGAGCTTCTCATGAGTCTCGCGTCTCACGAAAGCCTCGCAACCCCAAATCTTGATGTGGTCTAGTTTGGGTACTTTACCAGTCCACATCTCGTGAGGAGTTTTCGCAACTTTCTTTGTAGGGACTAGATTAAGGATATGGGCGGCAGTCTCTAAGGCATACCCTCAGAATGAGATTGGTAGCGAAGCTTGACTCATCATTGAACGAACCATATCCAACAAGGTTCAATTATGCCTCTCAGCCACACCATTCATTTGTGGTGTCCTGGGAGGTGTCAATTGTGATACTATCCCACATTCCCTTAGATAGTCAAGGAACTCTGAACTAAGATACTCACCACCACGATCGGATCGAAGCATCTTAATGTTCCTGCCCGATTGATTCTCGAGTTCCTGTTTAAATTCCTTAAACCTTTCGAAAGTCTCTGACTTATGCTTGATTAAGTAGACATATCCATATCTACTGTAATCATCGGTAAAAGTCAAATAATAACGATTAGCATCCCTTGTGGCATGTTTGAATGGTCCACACACATCCGTGTGTACAAGGTCCAACAAACCTTCACCCCTCTCACACGAGCCTGTGAAGGGTGACTTTGTCATTTTTCCAAGTAAGCATGATTCGCAACTATCATCTGACTTTAGGTCAAATGACTCCAAGACTCCATCCTTTTGGAGTTGGCCTATGCGTTTCTTGCTTATATGTCCAAGACGACAATGCCATAATGATGCTTTATCCAAGTTATTATTATTAATAGAATCAATACACATCACATTATTTCCTAAGTTATCTACAACAGACACAACTTCATACACACCATCACAAGGTAATGCTTTAAAATAAAGAACATTATTAAAGAAAGCATAAATAGAACCAACTTCATTATTAAATGAAAAGGTAAACCCTTGTTTGTACAATGCATGAAAGGAAATAATATTTCTTGCCATTTCTGGCGAATAACAACATTTATTCAAATCTAAATTTAACCCACTACTTAGCGACAAAGTATAAACTCCAATCTGGGTGACAGGTGTAACTTTCCTATTCCCCATGATTAAGTTTATTCTTCCTTGCTCCACATTCTCACTTCTTCTTAGTACCTGCAAGTCACAACAAATATTAATACCACAACCGGTATCAACGACCCAAGATTTAGAATGGGTGAGTTATTAGAAATGGTAGTGTAAATACTTGCACGGTTGGGTTTAACTTTCCCATCCTTCAAATCTTGCTGGTGTTTTGGGAAGTTCCGCTTCCAATGTGATTTTTCATTGCAATACAAGCATTCAGCCTTTTTTGGGTCAGAAGAAGGAGTGACGAAACCTTTCTTGGTTCCACTTGAAAAGGAGCCATCAAGGGTCCGAGTCTTGGTACCCTTTGAAGAGCTCTTTGTCTTCTTCCCTCGACTTTTCCCGATCGCCAAAACCGGAATGGAGTTAGGAGTAGGAGTGTTAACAACCGACTTCCCCTTAAGACCTGTTTCTGCGTTCTTGAGAAGTCACGTAAGTTTGCTGAGTGTGAGCTCTTCCTTATTCATGTGATATGTCATGCGGAATTGATCATAGCACGATGGTAAGGAGTGCAAAATGATATCTATTGCAAGCTCCTAAGGGATGTTCACATTAAGCTTCAGCAATCGGTCCACATACCTTTGCATTTTCTACATGTGGCTCGTGACGGATTCCCCGTCCTTCATCATTGTTGTTATCATGGAGCAGATGATTTCATACCTCTCTTGTCGTGCACTTTGATATATCATTCCATCAGATCTTGGTGCATTTCATAAGGGTAGAAATACTCATAGGACTTTTGGAGTCCCGCTGTCATCGTGGCCATCATGATGCATGCCACTTTCGTAGCATCCCTTTCATGTGCCTGAAAGTCAGCGATCTCCTGGGGAGTTGCAGTGGTCTCATCAATCTCCTTAAGCTCCTTGTTAAGGGCATATCCTTTGTCCTCATACCGGGTAATCATCCTGATGTTTCTGATCCACTCATTGAAGTTGGATCCATCAAAAGTGACTTTCCCACACAAGTTCATAAGGGTAAAGGAGCCATTAGGATTAGAGCCAGAAGCAGTATTGTTTGAAGACATCTGAAGGAAAAGGACAAGATTAGTTTAGATATTAAGAGAGTCCTTAATAAAACACCCAAATGTAATATTAAGGCTAGGACCCAATCACAATATATTATAACTTAGAAGAGGTATGTCGTAATCCAAGTTATTTGAAAGGTAGGTGAATGACGATTCACCAATTTCCACCACGAAAACTGAAATATTAAATATTAGGTTTTTGATTGGTTCTTAGAAATTCCTAGATTCTTTGAGATTCAATGAACTTTTCAAAGGCATGTTTCAATCTCGAGTGTGCCCTCCAAGTTTTGTGAATGGGATACCGAGGATCACAAAACGAGGTGTGAAGTAACCATGAAAATCACTTGGTACCCTTAAAGTTTATCACTGAATCGATGTGCCGGTAAACCACACACGCTCCACCGATACTATAACAAACCTTAAGTCACCCTTTACCTACCTTGTTAAGTCCAAGTTAGCCTGCCGGTTAACCACACACGCTCCACCAACGACTTAAACAAAGTGTAAAGTGTAATTTCATGGATTAACACCTTATTCACATTTTTCTTAAAGTAACTAAGGTTGGGAATTTAATAAAACATTTAGTTACTTTATAATATTCATCATACTTTTAATGAGAATGTATAAGTCATTGTCTTACCCGTTCAGCTAACGACCCTCCACCGGTCAAGCAAGCTGTGGGTGAGAGTGGACACCCATTAAGTTACCATTTTATAGGCAACAACCTTATACACACCTTATAGACCAGCTTCGTGAATGAGGTGTAGTAGCGGTAAGACGACTTTGTTCTTACACACACACACACACACACACACATATATATATATATATATATATATATATATATAATTATTAAATCACAATAATATAAGTATAAGGGTTGAATTTTAACTTTTAAAATTCTAAGGGTTGGAACTAAAGTTTTTAACATGACTTTACTTGTTCCAAAACTTGAGGGCAAGTTTTGTAAACTTTCAAAACTTTTCATTTCTTGTAACTTATGAGTTTAATAGAGTAATAAAATGAAGAGTCTTCATGTTTCTAACTCTTGTGTTCTTCTAATGGTCTTAATTCAAATGACTTTTGGTTTTCCATAACTTGAGGACAAGTTATGGACTCCATTAAAACACATTATGATCAAGAATTAAACTACCACATAGGTTACAAATAATTCCTACGATGATCTAAACATCATAAGATCAAGAACATGAATATGAACACTTTCATGAATCAAAATTACACCTAAAACTTTGTAATTTTGATAACTAGTTGTTATAAATGGATTAGAAAAGACATTACACCATCTAAAACAAGTTTCAAGTACCAAAACAGTTTAGGGTAATGTTTCTAGTCCATTTCCAGCAACTAAAATAGAAAATCTGCACTCTGTGGCTCCTACTCACCGAGTGCATGAACCTACTCGGCGAGTAGGTTGAAGATACAAGTGAAATCGGCGAGTCTCCCCATGGACTCGGCGAGTTCATCAGGCAGACAACAAGCTTTTTTGACGTTTTTCAACTTTTAAGCATAAATAACAAACAAACAAGCCTAGGCTCTGATACAACTGATGGGTTTTCAGCATTCTAACACTTCCTAAGTGTACATGCAACCCTAATAACCTTGGATCTATGTTTGTCTAATTATCATGCAAAGTTGAATTCCAAGGTTATATTCCTATCTAGCATACATGGGGAACAATTTTTAACTTGAATGAAAGATAGAATAACTTACCTTGTTGTTGCTTATAATCCTTGAAACCTTGTAAGCCTAGCACTCCAAGTGTGATGCCTCAAATGATTTACACAACACCAAATGCTCTTGGAAAGACTTTTGAGAGAATACACACTTCTTGAAATCGGCCTAGCCCTCTAGTTTCTTATGTGTAGCCGATTTTGGTAGAGAATAGGATTCTTATATAGTGTTAACACATCTAGGGTTACACCATGTAAACCCTAATGTGTCATGACTCTTCATTTCCATGACCCATGGGTTTGTAACTCCCATGGAGCATCCATGGAGCATCCTATGGGTGGAACCCAACTTGATAATCCATGGAGCCTCTTAGCCCACTATACAAGATATGAATGATTTACATAATCAACCCATATATTTAATTAGTTATCTTTTGATCACTTAATCAATTCTAAATTAATTCTCATTTAGTTTATCCAATTGCATGGTGCCATGCAACCCAAATGGACCATGCCGGGTCGGGTCAAGTACTGACCCGAAATAGTTATAGACTTAGACACCTTATCCAACACTTCTAATGTCAAAAGATGATTGTGTCATTATTAAAGACAAATATAAAATCACTTATTCTGAAAGAAATGTTTTGATTTTGGATAACAAATGTCTGAATTCCAAAATAGATGCTTTTCATAATTCCATAGACATTCTTGAAGCAAACGAAAGGATGACTCACAGTTTTCATCATCCTTTGTCCAAAGCACCTGGTCTCAGAAGCGAGTTTCCGAAACCTATTGCTTGTCCCTTGAAGGACTTATAGAATCGAACTTTTATGGGTGACATTCTGAACCAAAAACATTCAGATACCCTTGTCTCTACTTTCTCACCCCTTCTTGAGACCTTGGATAGTTTTTGTTCTCTGATTCCTGAGTTTTAACCAATAGTTGTTAAGTGTCTTGATTCCATGCCTCATCTGCCTCTGATACCCCTGGACCTAAATCAGACCTCGGAATTTACTCCCATCATTCCCATTAATGTAGTTCACATTCCGAACCATAGTCCTCCTGTTGAGTCATTTTGTTATAAAAGTCGAAGCCTTGTCTTTTCTATTTCACATGTTTATTTACTAAGTCACTTTATGTCGAAGCCTAATGTATGGACTTAGTGTTTTATGTACACTCATGTTTCCTATAAATAGGGACTGAGGATAGAAGTAGAGGCACGAGTCTTTCTGCTTATTCTTGTAATCAGTATTGTATTTGAATTCTCTGTTCAATAAAAAAATTGTTGATTAATATTTACATTTGGTGTTCATATCTTTCATTACTAATTCATTCAAATCCTGATTGCTTTCTAAATCTCGATAACAATTCTCATCAATTTGTATCAGAGGAGGATTCAAACTAAATTGATTTGATTTTCATTCTAGAATCATTTGTATTTTGAGTTACGAGTTTATTCGAATATTTCCGTGCTTTTGGTTCTGAAAATCTCTCTTGATCTTCATATTTGAATCGATTCTGCATCTTAATTGTTTAGTCGAGTAATAGATTAGCAATTAGTCATCAATTCATTTGAATAATTCACTAATTGATTAAGTTTCTCAAGTTTTACATCAAAATCCTCGTGTTCAACAATGGCGCACTTTAATATGAACACTATGACCTCGAACTCTCATTTGCTTGGTTCATCTACTAAAATTCCGATGTTGATTCCAGAATATTATGATCAATGGGCTGACAGAATGGAAGATTATCTGAATGGGATAGATGAGGAGCTCTGGAACTGTATAAATGGACCAATTCTACCTCCTGTGAATGTTCAAACATTAGGAGCCTCTGGAACTTCAGATCATGTCAGTAATCAAAGTGATCATATGAAAAAGAATGAGAAGAGATATATGCTAGAGCTGAGAGGTGCATTATCACCTGTGGTTAACAACTACATTCATGGTTATAAAACAGCAAAAGACATCTGGTTCACATTGAAAGAAAAATACCAAGGTAGTGAAAAGACAAAGATCAACTATGTTAAACAATGTCTTGTTGAGCTTAAGGAGTTCAGACAGAAGGATGCAGAGACGATTAAAAATTACTATGATTGTCTGAATGAACTCATTTATCGATGCAACAGGTATGGAATCACAAGGTCCCCTATGGAATTCAATCTTATATTTATCATGGGGCTTCACAAAGAATGGCGAAGTGTGAGCATGATGATAAAGAATCAGTAGAGCTTTGACACTTCGAGTTTGAATGATCTATACAATCAGCTAAAGACACACGGAAAAGAAGTGCCTGAAATGTTAGAAGAGTCGAAACAAAGTTTGGGTGGACCACTGTCATTGGTGTCAAAAATGAATGAAGTTGAGTCTGTTGAAAAGGAAGGATCGGATGATGAGGGGTTCCTGATGAATTCTAATGATGAGGTAGTTGCATTTTACACAAACAACAAAGTAAAGAATTTTTTTAGGAAGCCATTCATACCAAAGGGTATGCAAGGAGATGCAAAGAGTGGTTTTTTGAAAGCTGGAGTAAAGGCAGGAGGTGAGGAAAAGAAGAGGTATGAGAGGTTTGTGAATACGGATGAAAATGTGAAGGAAGCAAAAGCAGAGAAAAAGTTGAAAGGTGACTCAGGAGTAAATTGTCATTACTGTAATTGAGCTAACCACTTCGCAGCTGATTGCATGCTAAGGAAGAATGATGAAAAGAAATCCAAAGTTAAAGACGAAGCTTACTATGCTGAAAATCTTGAGGAAGTTAGTGCAAAAGCAAAAGGGTTATCTTTGGTTGCAAAGGGAGAGATGGACGATGATGAAAGTGGAACCTACCAAATCTGGTCTTCAGGTTCAGATGATGAATAAATGAGGCATCCAACACACGGTGCGATGTGTGCTAGTATTGAGAAGAATAGCGAAGAAGAAGAAGAAATCTCTAGACATTGCTTCGTGTCCAAATCCACGGATAAATATCCTATGACCACCAAGCTACGTGCTATTCTTGAATCTTTTAATATTCCTTTAATTGCTTATGGTGGTGAAATAACTGCTTTTGATGATATTGTTGCTTATTTTGATGCTGTTATTGTGTCTGCTAGTACCGAGGCTCAAAATCTAAAAACACAACTAGCTGAGATACGAAGACAGTTAGACATAAAACGAAGCAGGATAGATTATCTTGAACTCCAGATGAAAAATGTCAATACTGATAGATATAGTCTAGATAAAGATGTTAGATTGTTGTTACCTCAACGTAACATTTACTGTAGTTCAGCTAAGAGACTATATGCGAAGTTAACTGCTTTACATCATTCATCTGAAATAAGCAAAGAACAACATAGAAAATTACTACCTTTTCTTGCTTATGAACGTGAAAAAGTTGATGTTATATCGTATGATTGCGAAGATGCTATTTCTCAGTTTGACAAAATACCTGATGATAGATTTGCATATGGTATTGTCAAAATTGATGAATTTCTGAATGTTGATGAATTGGTAGATATTGTAAATAATAGTTTAACGAAGAATGAACAAATGAGGATTTTAAAGAAAACTGAGATTTTGACTCTTGATTCTCAACTCAATTATGCTGATGTCGATGATAATTCAGATAATGTAAGTGAAATTAGTGAAATTGAAGAGGAAGAAGAGATTGATTGTTCTAAACTGTCTGTAATTAATATAACATCTAAGGTCAAAGATAAAGAAATTTTAGTTGATTCGATAGTGAAGGTTGACACTGATAAACCCTCAACTTCGCAACTTTTTGACTTTGATGATGTGTAAGTTCGAAGTAGCCAAACAGATGAAATGGAAGATGACGTAGAAAACGTGAAACCTTCATGTGAATGTAAGAAAGAGAAGAATGTTTCGACTGAACCATCACCTACACTTGTTGTTGTTGAACAAGTATATGGTGAATCGAAGGAATTCAACCAAATTCATAATGATAAAGGTGCACACTACTTGGAAACCAAAACAGTTGTCTATCCGAATTTTACATGCACTGATAAAATGATTTTTCCAAATCAAGTCTTCGTTACTGCTGGAAATGTTGAGAAAATCAAACCTGAATTTAATAAAATGGTTGAAAATGAGAACAAACGATCAACTACCAAAGGTTTCTTTACAAATCAAAACATTGTAGAAAACAATTTAACTCAAAACTCTTAATTTTTTCTAAATAAAAAACCATCACAAAAATGGGTGGTTAAAAATGCAAAAGAAGAGAAAGTGTTTCAAAAAGATGGTGAATCAAAATCAGAAGTGAAATTGAATTCTCACGAATTTAAAATGATGGTTGGAAAATTTTCATGTGAAAACAATGTTTCGAAAAGAAAAGCACGAAAGGAAATTTTTTGGCAAATAGTGGCTAAAGAAAAGCCTAATGATGTTAAATCATAGGATTTGAAAAATAAAAAGGTGGGATCTATTCGAAAATATGATAACATTAGAAAATATGAGACTTCGCAGAACATTGTGAATGATCGTAAATTTCAAAATGTTGGAAAATCAACGAATAATTCACCAATTTTGAATGACAAAACCCAAGTAGAAAACAAAATTTTCACCTAAACAACCAAATTTTCCAAATCATTCAATCATAAACTAACCAAGGTTTCTTACGCAAAAGGAAAATCTGATGTAAATTCGATCAACGCTTGGCTGGAAGGAAAAGGAAAACAATTTCAAAATGGCAAATTTTTACAACAACAAATCAAGAATGCATTTGAAAAATATGTAAATGAATCTTATGCTGAAAGTTTATCTTCTCATGGTTCAACCGTTCAAATACAAAAATGGGAACCAGTTATGAAAGTTAAACAGACTGCGAAGGCTAAGGTGAAAATCAAGGAAAACCCAAAATTATCGAACAACTTTATTTCAATCTCTAGATCAGATGATGCTGATTTAATTCAAAGTGTAAAGGAAAAAGTAAAAAACTGGTTTTTAAATTCTAAGAATCTGTTTAATGATACTGATGAAGGACCCAAAAAGTCTTGGGTTCCCAAAATTTTTCATTATTGCAGATGATGTGTGATGAGAAATACGATTCGAAATGGTACATTAACAGTGATTGCTCTCGTCACATGACTGGAAGAAAGGAGAACTTGTGAGATTATAGATGCTTGGAAAATGCTGGAGTAGTCAAATTTGGCAACAATCACAAATGTCAAATGAAGGGCTATGGAAAAGTCACAAATGGACAATTCATAGTAAATAGAGTTGCTTATATCAAAGGTCTTCAACATAACTTGATTAGTATTTCACAACTTGTTGAGGGCAATGGAAATCAGGTGGTGTTTAATGAAGACGGTAGCATCATATCAAAAGTGAATACAAATGAAGTGCTTCTCAAGTCAAAAATATATGGAGATATGTTCACACTTGACATCAAACCGATTGTGGGAAAACCACTAGTGTGTCTCTTTTCAAAGGCTTCAAATGATATTTGCTGGCTATGGCATCGCAGATTATTTCACTTAAACTTTCGCAATATCAACAAACTTGTCACTGAAGATTTGGCTCGAGGTTTGCGTGTGCTTAAATTTGATAATGATACTTTATGTGCAACTTGCGAACACGGAAAACAACACAAAAAAGGACATCCAATCATTATAGATTCGAATATCGTAGAACCGTTGGAACTTCTTCGCATCGACTTAACTGGACCGTCGACTGTTGAGACACTCAATAAAAAGTGGTACATTTTAGTTATTGTTGATGATTTTTCTCGCTTTACATGGGTATTTTTTCTCAGGTTAAAATCTGAGGTTGCTCAAACGATGATCGGCTTTATCAAGAAGATTGAGATGAGTCTTAAAAAGAGTGTTCGCAAGATCAAAAGTGATAATGGTTCTCAGTTTAAAAATCAAAAGTTGGATTCTTTTCTCACAGCTAAGGGAATTTCGCATAATTTTTCATCACCATATACACCACAACAAAATGGCATGGTTGAAAGGAGGAATATATCTCTATGTGAAGCGGCAAGGACTATGCTAACATATGCGAACTCACCTCAATATCTTTGGGCAGAAGTTGTGTCAACTGTGCGTTTTACTCAGAATCGTTCATTTATTCATCGAAGATTCAATATTACTCCATTTGAAATACTTAACAATTGAAAACCTAATGTAAAATTTTTACATGTTTTTGGTTGCAGGTGTTTTGTAATGAACTTAAAAGATAATCTCTCAAAGTTTGATGTGAAGGCAAATGAAGGCATTTTCTTAGGATATTCACATAATTATGTCGCGTACAGAGTGTTAAACAAGAGAACACGAAAAGTTGAAGAGACTTTCAACTTAACCTTTGATGATTATTTTATTAAGCAGATAGATCGCAAATTTGAACAAAAACCCAACATCGCTGATACATAATCAAGTTGAAAATGAAAATACTATTGATTTTGATTATGAATTAATATTTGATATTCCTGATAGGTCAATCAATGTTGAAATTCATGCTGCTGATAATCGAGCATCAAAATCTTCAAAACACAATGATGACTCTACTTGTACATCTGACTCAAATAGTAGCAAAAACATGCCTGAAGTTCATATGGAGGGGGAGTATACGACATATGAAATCAGTGTTCAAGGTGGAGAAAAGACATGAAGATCAAAATGTTGAGGGGGAGCATCAAGACAATAATCGAGTTGAAGGGGAGCTTGTAGATTCAGTTGAGGGGGAGTATGAATTTGAAGATAATATTTTAGTTGTTGAAACTAAAATTGAAGAAGTTTATGAAGATGCACCGTTTGACTTTGATTTGACATATCCACTAATGAAAAAATGGACAAGATGTCATCCAAAAGAACGGGTCACATGGAATCCTCAAGACGGTGTGTTGACAAGAGCTCAGATTCGTGCCAAAAACGAGGTACTTAATGCAAATCAAGAATTGTGTATGTTTAATGTTTTTATTTCGAAAATAGAGTCAAAAACAGTAAAGAATGTAATGAAACACTCAGATTGGGTAGTTGCTATGCAATCTGAAATGGCTGAATTTGAATGAAACAAGGTTTGGAGACTTATTCCTAAACCTTCTGATGTTTCAGTTGTCGGGTTAAAATGGATTTTCAAAAATAAAACCGACAAAGATGCTAATATTATTTGAAACAAGGCTAGGCTTGTGTTAAAAGGTTATTCCCAACAAGAAGGAATTGACTATGAAGAAACCTTCGCACCTGTCGCAAGACTCGAGGCAGTTCGCATATTTTTAGCCTACACAGCTCACACAAATTTTGATGTTTATCAAATGGATGTCAAGTGCGCATTCTTGAATGGAGAGCAAAGAAACTGTCTATGTCGAACAACCACCGGGCTTCGTAAGTAAGGAACATCCTGATCATGTTTATATTCTAGAAAAAGTAGTTTCTGGGTTAAAACAAGCACCAAGAGCATGGTATGAAACTCTTACCAATTTCTTGAAAAAGTCAAAATTTAAGCAAGGATCTGTTGATCCAACACTATTTCGAAAGAAAGTGGGTAATCATCTAATGCTTGTTCAAATTTATATTGATGATATTATTTTTGGCTCAACTGACCCTGAATTGTCTACAGAATTCGAAAATCTTATGAAAAGTCAATTCAAAATGAGCATGACGGGAAAAATAAATAATTTTCTTGGGTTGAATATAAGACAGAATAAAGATGGAATTTTTATCAACCAAGAAAAATACATGAAGAATCTACTCGAGAAGTTTGGAATGCCGAACAATACAAAGCTTAGAGTACCAATGGCAGTGGGAACAAGACTAACTCCTTCATTAGATGCTCCTGTTGTTGATCTAACACTTTATCGAGGCATGATACAGTCTTTATTGTACTTGACTGCAACTAGGCCTGATATTATGTTTTTAGTTTTTAATTGTCCTAGGTACCAAGCAAATCCCACAGAACCTCACTTAACTGCGGTGAAAAACATTTTTCGCTATCTTAACGGGACAATGTCTTTAGGACTCTGGTATCCTGCGAATTCGGGATTTTTCATTCAAGCTTTTTCAAATGCTGACCTAGGCGGATGTACTTTAGATCGAAAGAGCACAAGTGGTGGATGTCAGCTTTTAGATGGGAAGCTGGTGTGTTGGAAATCGAAGAAGCAAACTTGTGTTGCTATCTCCGTTGCTGAAGCTGAATATATTTCAGTTGCTGCCTGTACTTCTCAAATCATTTGGATCCAAAGTCAACTTCGTGATTATGCTATAAATATGAAAAAGATTCCCTTGTACTGTGATTCTCAAAGTGCAATTCACATTTGTTACAATGTTGTACAACACTCAAAAACAAAACACATTGCTCTTCGATATCACTTTATCAAAGTTCATGTCGAGGAAGGGAATATTGAAGTACATTTTGTTAAGACCACTGAACAACTTGCTGATACTTTTACCAAAGCTCTTGATGAAAAATATTTTGTGAGAATTTTAGCAGGTTTAGGAATGCTTGATGCGAATTCAGTGCCAAATAACATCACTCAAGGATGAAAGGAGTCTGTCAACTAAAGAAATGTTCATTCAGCGGATCTGAATCGTAATCATTCTGAAGTTACTGTGCGTTAAGCAGCTTCGCTATGATTCGCATTCGCATTTTGGGTAACTTTAGTTAATTTTTTTTAAAAGCATTGAGAAAACACGAAAAAGCAAAAATATTTTCATTTGTTTGTAGTTAGATTTTCTTTTGCTTTGTATTTCATTTTCTAAAAATTGAAAATTCTACAAAGATTTTCTTAAACTTGTTTTATTCTCTTAAATTTTGTTTTGACAAATATAAAATCACAAAAAGATTTTTGTTCTTTTCAAAAATATAAAAATACAAAAAGATTTTTGTTCTTTTAATTTTGTTCTTTTAGATTTGTGTTTTTCAGTATTAGTGTCAGCAAAATTCGAAGAGGACATGATTAGGCTTCTATGGGAAGGTATCATTTCTTTGAACACTATACTAGTTAGGGTGTCCCTAGAAGCATGCTGATGCATTTTGATCCAAGCCTCAAATGACTCTATGTGTATCAAATGAAAAGCCTTAATGAAATTTTCTTATGAAAGTTTCTTCCCAATTAGGCTTACATTCGCATAAGTCCAACGAGCTACCTTACTCTTCTCACATGAGTTAAGAGTTTTCTGTTTGGTCCAAAAATAACAGAGGTATATTCGATCTTACAACCAATCTTTTTCATCACAAAATTTCATAACACGAAGCACACACAAAGACACACATCCTTGAGATCACTTGATCAAACCAATCGTGATTTAGACATGTCATCAATCTGTGTTAATGATCTTATTTCATTAGTCCGTGAAGTAAGTAAAACCCAAAATCCTCACACATTAAGGAATTGACGGGGAACTATGTTCCAGAATTATACGAAACCTTTGTTTCTATACCTGATATTTCATATACTCCAAATCATATTCATTCGCATGAGTGGTCCAGATCAAATGCTCGAAGCCCATGATGTTTGTTTCCTAAAAGGATCCAGCACTTAATTTTTTTTATGAACATGATTTCCGTGTGAGTATATATCTAAATTCGTTGTCACTTTTCAAAATAATCCAAAGCAAACTTGTCTCTGATTACAATGATCAAACAAGTAATTTTGGTTACAATTACTCACCTTATGTTTAGGCTGATATGTAACGAAATTCGCATAACCACCAAAATAAACCTATAAAAGAAGCCCTTCGATACTTCTCTACAAGTAGTCGATTGTATATCACGGGAACACACGAAAGCAGTTGGTTACCTCTCTTGGTAATTAACGAAGTAACCTTTGCTCGGGGTTTTACTGCTTTGTGTCAATAAAATTTGACATCACAGAATCCCAAATTTTTCTTAAAATTGCTTCTTATCTCATTTGTTTGGATCACATGCACTCACGAAATCCTTGAGGTTCTAAGTATTACCAACTTACGCTGATGATTTCACAAATCTGGCATATGACTTTGTTTAACATCACATAAACGAAAGAGCCTTACCTCAAAAACGAAGGGTTCATTTTAACAGCTGAGATTGCTAAGGGTTTAAAGTAACCATTGGCCCTAGTTTCAAGGCATTTAATAGGGCATGATCATTACAACGGTGCATAATTATGAGTTTTCAGGAACACATAGCCTAGTCTATAATTCATCAATGGTTCAATTTTGAGGCAATATATAAAAAGGGATTTTTTCATTGCAACCTTTACGCGATTCTTAATTCTCAGACGAACAAAAACCCTAGAATTTTCTGTCAAGATATTCTAAAGTTTTCAACAATGGCAGCCAATCAATCCAATACTGAATAAATTATCTCACAACCTCTGATGAAAATTCAAAGTACCAATTATCAGGTTGATGCTGTTGTGTTAACGTATCCAGAGGAGTTGAAGATGCTAATTGTTGCTCTAAAAAGATCTCCTTTAGCCACGGTGATGTTTAATTCGTTTTCAGTTTCGATGACCTGGTTATCAATGGCGGCCTCCACAGCTTCATACAATAAAGCAACAGACATCATCACTTTCAACTTGGTGAATGATAAAAGGATTCGCTTGAAAAAGTCGATGTTCATCAGTTTCCTGGAGATTCCTAACACCACTCCATTCTTCAAACCTCACAATGCACATATTGTTCACATGTTCAATTAGATGGGTCATTAACCACCGTTGGACAAAATAAGTGATTTCAGAAAGTCAGGCTTGCCATGTATGTGGAATTTTCTCTTTGGTATTTTCCTCAGATGCTTAACAAGTCGAAGCGTAGGTCTTGACAGAGAAAGGATGGAAGTATATGCTATGGTCATGGGGCTTTACTACTATTTAAATGTGGATTATGGGACTCAATTATGGAAGGAATTTATTAAGAGTCTAGAAAATAAAACTGTGGAAAAGGGAATTTCGTGTGCTCGTTATTGGAGCTTGATTCTTCAACATGTTTATGAAAAAGCAGGCATTCAAGTTCCTGAAGGTGTAGAAGTTGCAGAATTTACCAAGTATCAATGCCCTAAGGCAGTGGAGGATGATGAAAATATCTTTATGAACATGGCACGAATTCCTGATACAATGCTTCACAAAGTTCATTCTTCTCATAAAGTGCTTGTCAGATATATGAAGACTATCAATGTAGATGTTCAAACTGGAGTTTTGTTGAATCTTGAAAGTGAGTCTTCCAAACAAGCAAAGAAGTCGAAGATTGAGGAAAAAACAAAGATAGAATTACCTAAGTCTTCAGTAGGGGAAGATGTTCAGAAGGTGGTTGGATCTGACAACACTGTGAAGGAAATTATTCCTTAAAAATCTGGAGTTTTAAAGAAGCTTCACAAATTGTCTCACAAGCGGACTTCAACTGATGATTCTCCAACAAGTCGCAAAACACAAGTCAGTAGTAAGGGAATTGTTATCAGAGAAATTACTGCACCTACTTCTCCAATGTCCAAGAAAAGGCGAGCCCATGATGTTGCGATGCACGTTACTGGGAAATTGTGTAAAAAGAGGAAACTTGTTATTAGAGATGGTTCTTCAGAAGATGAAGTTGTTCCTGACACTCCGACTATTTCGACTTCAACGTTGGTAACTACTTCCATTCTATCATCAACTATCACTTCGCATGTTTCCACCACAACTACATTTCCACTCGAAGTAGTCTCTACCGAATCATTTAATGAGGAGGTACCTACTTCTGATATGGTCGTCAATGTATCTGATATGGGGGCACCTATCAAGAGCGTCGGCACATCATTACTCATTATTTTGTCCACTTCGTTACCTCTCTCATTTGAAAGCCTAAATACTTCGTTACCACCATTTCCTATTCCAAACTCATGTGTTACAACTTCACCCATATTTGATCACGTTTTGAAACATCCTTTCACAAATCTTTTCCCATCTCAATCCCCTAAGAATCCTCAACCAATAACTTCTCAAGCTCATTCTGATGATGAAACAGACGGAGGTGGTTTCGGAGGAACATTTGAGGAACTACACTTTGATTCAGAGGAGGAGGAGATACCAGATCACATGCTTATGTCAGATAAACATTTCAAAATCTTGAATCGCAAATTAAATACCATCATTCAGTTACAAGCTGACTCTGGTGCGAAGCATTCACTTTCTGGTATGGAGGTTGATGCGATGATCAAAGGAGCTGAAAGAAGATTACTTGAGAAGATAGATGGCAATGATAAAAAACAATGAGCTTCGGCTTAAAGCTCAAGGGAGCAACTTTGATGGTGCTCTACAAGAATTGAAAAATGTTACAAAAGAACGTCATGTTCTTTTTGTCCAAGATGTCAAGAAAATAAGGGAGGATGTGAACTTGAAAGTTGAAGAATTGAAGCAAGAGCTTGCCAAAGAGCTTAAACAGATTACTTCGCAAAATTTGATAGTGCAACAGCAGGTTGATATTGTGGCAGATGAACTTACACATATTGTTAAATACTTTCAATCAACTGCGCCAACTATCGAAGCAAAGAGAAAAAATGACAAGGAGCAGTTCGCTAAGCTCATTGAGTTGTTAACTGAACTAAAAGTCATTGTATCCAAGCCTACTTCGCAAACAGTTTTAACTCTTGAATATTTTACGTTGAAAGTCACTTCGTTAGAGCAGGAAATTCTAAAGGCTTTGGCTCCCATCGCAAATTTTACTTTGCTTTTGCCAAAGAATGCCCCACCTGTTGTCACAAGGGTGCAAGGGGGAGAAGTAAAAGGAAGTAAAGGGGAGGACGCGAAAGTTGTTGGGAAAGTGTGTTCAACTCAACTGAAAACAACATTACCTGTGAATACCAGCTCTATTCCTTCAACAGTTGTAACATCAAAACCAAATACGAAAGTAATTCCTAAGGGAATTAAAATTGGTTCAACAAATACAGGAAGTTCAAGTGCGAAGCCTGATACTTCAAGTACTGGGAAAAGAAAAGGTATTGTTCAAGAAAATTCGAAGGAGGAGAAGAAAGTTGAAATTAATGTTGAGATTGAGAAACAGAGGCATATTCAAAGCATTTTAAGGCTAAAGGAAAATGACCCTCTGACAATGAACAATGGAGATCATGCGGAGTTATATTCGTTTGAATCAATTGAATCCAGAGTGTTGGGGAATCACATGTATGCCTTTGAGAAAAAGCCAAGGAAAAGCTATGCCACTACAAACTCACACTTGTGTCAACTTGACTTCCCAATTAACGAAATGATGTTCATCACAGCACAATACAAGGTCAGTGAAAGATTCAATGATCTTGATGAGTACACATACTTGAAAATTAGATTTCATGCTGTGTTTGAGAAAGATCAAGATGAAGTTTGGTCTTTGGTAAAGATAAAAAGAGTAACAGCTATCAAGCAAGATGTTATGTTTGAGAATCTACTTCAGAACTTTTGATACTTTGTTGTTCGAGCAGACAACAAACCATTTGATTTGTAAATTGATGATTTTCCTTTGATGAATCTTAATGATCTCATTCAAGTGGCTCTGATTCTGAAAGATAAGAAAGAAAATCAATTGAAGGAGGCTGATTTAGACATATTCAGATTTGGTCTAGGGCATCTCAAAGATATTTATAGATAATTACTATGATTGCTTGGCCTTAACTGATGAAGAACTCGCTTCAGGTGTTGGAAGAAAGGTTATTGTTGTTATGGATCCTATGAAGCCACAACAGGAGTTGATGAAATATGCGGATGGTAAAATTTGTCTCAAATCATTTGGCAGGGTGTTCGCAGGGAAAGATATAAGGGGAAAGACAAAGACATTTTTATTTCAAGTTGTTGATATTGAAAGATATACGACTTCACAATATACGAACTTTATTGTTCGTATGAATAACTACACCAAGAACAATGATGGAGACAAGAAGGAGCTGAAGAAGATAATTACTTGGTATTCTAAAATACGAAGGACAATGCATTCTGTTGCTCAAGTTCTCACTAATTGTGTAACTTCGACTGTTTACAAAGGGGGAGAACGTTGAGTCATTTTGTTGTAAAACTCGAAGCCTTGTCTTGTCTATTTCACATGATTATTTACTAAGTCACTTTATGTCTAAGCCTAATGTCTAGACTTAGTATTTTTTATACACTCATGTTTCCTATAAATAGGGACTGAGGATAGAAGTAGAGGCACGAGTCTTTCTGCTTATTCTTGTAATCAGTATTGTATTAGAATTCTCTGTTCAATACAAAATTTTTTGATTAATATTTACATTTGGTGTTCATATCTTTCATTACTGATTCATTCAAATCATGATTTCTTTCTAAATCTCAATAACAATTCTCATCACCTCGTAACAATTGCCTTTTTGAGGAAATCATTCTGGAGACAACTAGACCTGAATCAGAAAAATCAACCTTTGTTTGGGCATCCTTAGACAATGACGTTGATGTAGAAACCATAAGTGATAATTCATCCGATTTGTGTGTTTCAGACTCTGAAGTGATTACTAAAACCGCCTTAGTGCCAATCAAACCTAAGTTTCACAATCCATCCATCGGCCAAACTTCCAAGTTAATATTTGATTCCAGGAAGAAAACTTCATTGAATAGAAAAAATGTCGTTGATCCTAAGATAGAAGCCAAAAATGCACTAAAAAAGGAAGTTAGATATAGAAAGAATTCAAAATTCAATGAGAATTCTAAAAAGAAAGTTTCACCATCTGAAAGCCCGACCACTAGGAACCATAAAACGTCTGCGCCTGTTAAAATCCTTAAAAGGCTACCCACTCTTCGTAGTCTTGTTGTTCAAAACAAAGTTGTCAGTCCCACTCCGAAAAAGACTGTTGATACTTGTCCCACAAGAAATAACTCTCCTTTTACTGTTTCGTCTGTTTTCATTTCTAAATCTAATTGTATGATTTTTAAACCTCAACAGCTCTCAAAACCATGCGTAGCATTCAAAATATTAAACAAACAACGCATGGTTGAAAACACTATTACTCAAACTTTTTTAATGAATTCAAAACAAAAATTAGAGTGGAAAGCTAAGAGTGTTGAAAAAGATTTTGTAATTTCAAACAACACTGTGATTCCTATACCATCAAAAACAGTTGGTCCGGGAAAAGTTGTTTCAAAACAAACCATTGTTCAATATGACTTCTGGAACAATCAAAAGACTTTAGCATTTTTCTTCATTCCTAATGGATCTCAAAACAAGCCTTCCAAGACACATGTTTCTCAAAAGTCGCTGCTAAAGTCCAAAGCCTGTGCCTAAGTCCCAAAACCTAACTCGGAGCCTAAGAACTCCAAACTTCACTAATCATTAAAGGAACTCTGTGATTTGGAACAAGATACAATATGGTATACTGATTGTGCTGTTTTTCTTTCACATGACGGGGCAGAAAGACTTTCTACGTGATCTCAAACTTTCACTAAATGTTGGATATGTGGCATATGGAAACAACTCTAACTCTCAAATTCGAGGTTATGGAATCCTCACCAATGGAAACTTCTTTGTATCAAACGTGGCATATGTAGCTGACCTGAAGCACAATTTAAGTAGTGTAGATCTACTTACTGATGCAAATCGGCGAGTTGAATTCTGCAAGAAACATAGCTATGTGATGTCTGATGACCGGAAATAATGTCTGATCAAGTCAAATCACAATAAGAACATGTATTCTCTTGATATCAACGTGATCATTGGCAAGCCCCAACTCTATCTACTCTCAAAGGAAGTTCCTAATGTCAGTTGGTTATGGCATCGAAGGCTTGCTCATCTTAACTTTCGATATATCAATGATCTTGTTTCTGGTATTTACCTCTGTTACACCCCAAATCCAAGAACAGCGGAAACGTTCTGGGGCGGAGGACGTCATGTAAATTATCACAACACAGTATAACAGTAAATAAGCAAACAACATCATCCATTGCATTAAATATATAATTTTAATACAAGTGTGTTATATATAGTTATAGACACCAAAAATGTAAATCAAAATAATAATATGAGTCTTGGATGCGCTCCATCTTCTCAAAAGCTGGCCTCGGTACCTGTCTACTGACGACCAGAGAATACACGTTATTTTCAAAGAGTTTATCAGTATTAAGCTGGTGAGTTCATAAGTAATTTAGTGTCAGTGTTCGTTATCAAAACGTTTGAACATGGTTTTAAGTATGAGTTTGTAAAAGGTACGTAAATGTTTGTAAGTGTTTGTAAAATGTATGTAAATGTTTGTAAGTGTTTGTAAAAGTTTGAATCTCCTAGAAAAACCTATATTTTCTATTAAAGTAGCCTTCTACCAAGGCTTAACTGTTCCGTGTGTTCGTTTGTTGTAAAAGTGTGTAATTTCCCAAGTGTAACTATCATTAACAAAATATAGTTTGTACATTAATGTTCAAGTGAAATAATCACTAAATATATGTAAAGGGTAAATTACTGTAGTACTGTAGTGTTGTATTATAGGAACTACTGTTGTACTAACTACCTTAAACCGGATTTATATTAAGGTATCATGTGATTAATTGTACCATACTATCGACTGGAAACAACGACAAAGGTATGGTGGTAAAAAGAAATGACGTTTGGCACCCACAGACCTGCAGGTCCGGCTGTAGCTAGCAGCAAGGTGTAGGATAGTCAATCCAGTATAGATCTATACGCAAACTCATGCTCTCCATCCAAGAGACTCTGGCTACAACTCAGGCCATTACATTTAAGGCATGCTCCGATACAGTGGATCACAATTCTGTCAATGTATATATGTACATGTAAAGTATTGTTACTTGTTCTACTATCGTTGTATATGTTCTCATAGTAATAAGTATTGACTCATGAATGAACTGACTCATTGATCTAGCAATAGTATAAGTATGATCCTGTGCCACCCTAATGGTAGCTTACTAATGATGTAACTAGTACGCATGAATATGGAAGCACTTTTATGTCTATATATGTTCACATGATATATAATCAATATTGAAACGACCTTCGGACGACTACCCGATATCCCACCAGACCACATCCAAATCGAGGAAAAGGAAACAGGACGGACGTCCTTCCTAAGCCTTTCAAACATTGCTTATATAACTATACATATACGGGCATGCAATTTATTATAAGTATAACAAAGTTTAAGTAAAAGTATTTGATAAGTAAAAGAGTTTGTAAAGCAGTTTGAAGTAAAACAGTTTGATAAACAATTTGAATAGAAATAAAATCATTGGTTTTGTAGTTATTAATCACATATGATTGATGTAATAACTATAATTATTAAACTTGTATTCCCCCCCCCCTATAATAGCATTTAATACATTTAAAAGTATTTCAAAGGTTAATTAAAGGGGTATGAACTCACTTGTGGTGAGTGGATTGAATTGAAGTGTCGGATACTGTGTTAGGTGGCAAATGGAGACTTGTACACACGCATGAGCCTAGTTATCATATAATGAACATATATATATATATATATATATATATATATATATATATATATATAACTAATTAGCCAAATAATAACTAATAAATTACGTTGGGACACTCTAGAACATGAAAACTCTTTGTATATGTGTTATAAGTCCTTAGGGTTGCATCTAAGTTGTTATGGGACAAGGCTAAAGGGGTTTGGGGTTCCAAAAGACCTTATGTATGTGTTTACTCTTCGTTAAACTCCACACAAGGAGTTTACGGTCGTAAACCCTTGTGTTTACAGCCATGAACTCCTAGACTTAGTGTCATTTTGTGTTTTGACGTCCTACATGATTTCTAGAAGCAATTTGACTTGGTGGTTTAATCCTTGGAAGGGTTTAGTGCATCTAAACACTCTTTTTAGGAGTTTTCGGCCCAATGGCCATTTCCTTTTGAGTTTACTGTCGTAAACTCATATGCATGTGGATATTTTTGTTCTTTCAAGTCCCAAACCCATGTAGGATATGTTCTATACATTTATCTAAGGCTAATGAAGGCCTTAGGCACACATTGGTGCCCTTCTTTCATGTTTACGGCCCAAGAGCCTTTTCCCTTAGAGATTACAGCCGTAATCTCTCTTTGGGAGGGGTTTATGATGTTTTAAGGTCCCTCAAATAACTAGGAGTAAATCTAGGTAATTGTCCATAGCTTTAGGAGTGTTAAAAGCACTCTTTGGTCCTTGTTTTTGGAGTTCACAGTCCAAGAACTTCTTGGGCCGTGAACACCTAAATCTTGGTGTTCTTTGATGATTCCTAGTCTTAAATACACCTATATACAAGCCTAAGGTAGTTGCATAACATGGGGAAAGGACTAGACATCATTTAAGCTTTATATAGTAGTTTACTCTCCAAGAACATTCTTGGGCGGTAAACTCCCGAATCTAGTTGTTTTGCTATTAAATCTATGTTATTAAGCACATTATAAGCATTATGAAACAACTAGAGAAGTGTACTCACGATTTGGGATGAAAACCCGAAGATCTGAGAGAGAGAAAATGGCTTTTCTCTAACTAATGAAATAATTTGGTTAAGAATCATATATATATATATATATATATATATATATAGTCCTGGGATTTTTGGCAGAAAATATTTTTATTCAAGAAATGAAGTCTAATATCATAAGGTTTTGAAATACACGAGTTTCACAAACCCATGTGCATCCACTCTCCTGATATCTCCTTAAAGGTTTTGAAAATATTTTTATTCTAACACTTCCTAAGTGTACATGCAACCCTAATAACCTTGAATCTATGTTTTCTCTATATACATGCAAATTTCTTTTTCAAGGTTATTTCCTAACTAGCATGGCATGGGGAATAAATAAAATATAAAACTAGTTGAAATACATACCTTGATGTTGCTTGGATTCCTTCAAGACTTTGTGAGCTTAGCACCCCAAATGTTGTGCCTCAAATGCTTCACATAACACCACAAAACTAGGAATAACTTGAGAGAATACTTCTAGCACTCAAAATCGGTTATTCCCTCTCTAGTAACACTAGGTACCGATTTTGCTAGCCAAATGGTTCCTTTTATAGTGGTGTCACAATTAGGGTTTCATTAAGAAGACCCATAATTGTCATGACTCTTCATTTCTCATGACCCATGGGTTGTAACTCCCATGGACTATCCATGGAGCTCCAAATGGTTACATCCATAACCCATAAACCATGGATCATTAATCCACCATAAAAGAATTGATGATTGTCATAATCAACCCTATATATTTAATTAGTCTCACTTTGATCACCAAATTAATAATCATAAGTGCCATATTCTCTCATTTGTTTCTCGATCTCCAATTTGTTTCGACATAGAACTAAGTTGAACACATCAATTAGGTTCTGACCGGGCCCGGTACATAGGTCAAAACCAAATCATCGAGGGGCCCAGATATCGCTTCTATTTCTAGTAGGAACAGATAAACTTCGACTGATATGCTTGTACTAACTATTTGTTGAATTACTCACAAAGGCAGGTTTTTTAACATCGAGTTACCAATGCGTTTTCGTACAATCAATGAGTAACCAACTCACAGTCAACAACTCATATCTCTAGGTTTGAAGATTTATATGAGATTACCGTCTCACGATCACTCGAAATAAATTCCATGAAGTGGTGCAAGTGAGCGTGGGTTGAATCCAATACTCAGCCCTTATGAGTACTCATGAATGTTGTAGCAACCATTGCATTGTCTAAAGCACTTTGGACAAATCATACAAGCCAAATTCATGACAGTCTTAAATCAATACTTACTTCCAAAGTTTGACTGACTGTGGATGGTTTGAATAATAACATGATTATTCTGGAAGTAACAAACATGCAAAATTGAAACATAGTAAACAATCAACACAAGATAGTAACACCTTACTCATAAATAAATAACAACTTTTATTTATCATCAAATGTCAATTACATTTTACAAGTTTCTGGAATCTATTTATTGAAACTAATATCATCCTTCAGCCCAATGCGCCTTGCATGCTTTAAATGCTTAACCCTGCTCAGTCCCTTCGTGAGGGGATCTGTCGGGTTCTCATCTGATGATACCCTCTTTGCCACGAGGAGTCCTTCTTCTACTCTATGCCTGATGAAATGGTATTTTCTGTCAATGTGCCTAGATCTCCCATGATCTCTTGGTTCTTTCGCCAAAGCAACCGCACTTTCACTATCACAGAAAATTTTCATTGGTTCCTTTATAGTTGGTACAACTCCAAGGTCTCCGATGAAGTTCTTCAGCCATATCGCCTCTTTTGCTGCCTCGCTTGCTGCTATGTACTCTGATTCACAAGTCGAATCAGCAACTGTCTCCTGCTTTGAACTTTTCCAAGTAATGGCTCCTCCATTTAGGATAAAGACCCAGCCTGACTCAGAGCGGAAATTATCCCTATGAGTTTGAAAGCTAGCATCACTATATCCTTCCACTCTCAAGTCATCACTGCCTCCGAGAGTAAGGACCCAGCCCTTAGTCCTCCGTAAATACTTGAGAATGTTCTTTACCGTTGTCCAATGTGCCTTGTCAGGGTTCTCTTGATATCCACTGACCATGCTCAAATCAAAGGCCACATCAGGGCGTGTACAAGTCATAGCATACATGATCGAACCCACAGCGGAAGCATATGGTATCTGACTCATCTCAGCTATCTCAGCCTCTGTACTCGGACTCTGAGTCTTACTTAACTTGGCATTACTCTGGATTGGTAATTCTCCTTTCTTGGAATCTTGCATACTGAACCTCTTCAGTACCTTATCCACATAAGTACTTTGACTAAGTCCAATTAGTCTCTTACTCCTATCTCTCAATATCCTTATCCCTAGGATATAGGCAGCTTCCCCAAGGTCCTTCATATCAAAACACTTCCCAAGCCAGGCCTTAACCTCCTGCAAAGTTGGGATGTCATTTCCTATGAGAAGTATGTCATCCACATACAACACTAAGAAGCTAACTATGCTCCCACTAGCCCTGACATACACACAAGACTCATCCTCACTCCTAGAAAAGCCAAACTCTTTAACTTTCTCATCAAAGCAAAGATTCCACCTGCGAGATGCTTGTTTCAATCCATAAATGGATTTTTCAAGCTTACACACTCTATTAGGGTATTTTGAATCGACGAAACCCTCTAGCTGAGCCATGTAAACATCCTCAGCCAACTTCCCATTAAGGAAAGCGGTTTTGACATCCATTTGCCATATTTCATAGTCATGAAATGCAGCTATGGCTAACAACACTCTAATAGACTTAATCTTAGCTACTGGTGAAAAGGTCTCATCATAGCCAACTCTCGGAGTTTGAGTAAAGCCCTTCGCAACCAGTCGCGCTTTATAAGTGTGTACTTTACCATCCATGTCGGTCTTCTTCTAGAAGATCCATTTGCACCCAACTGTCTTACGACCTTGTACATTGTCAACCGAGTTCCAAACTTGATTGTCATACATGGACTGAATCTCGTTGTCTATAGCCTCCTTCCATTTCGCAGACTCAGGGCCTGCCATGGTTTCTTTATAATTATTGGGTTCATCCAAATCTATCAGTGTACTATCACTGATAAATGTATAACCTTCAGTGGTGATGTGATAACCATAATAAAATTCAGGTGTGTTCCTCACCCTAGTGGAATGTGTTGGAGGTACAGACTCATCTATTGGCTCAACAGGAGTTTCCTCCTCAGGTTGGTTGATAGCATTTGAGGTTCCTTGACCACTTGACTCTTGAAACTCTTCAAGGTCAATTTGCCTCCCACTGTCCCCTTGGCTTATGAATTCTCTCTCATGAAAGACTCCTCTTCTTGCCACAAAGACCAAATTGTCACTGGGTCTGTTGAAGATGTAACCAAAGGATCTCTGTGGGTAGCTGATGAAAATACACCTCTCGCTTCGGGGCTCAAGCTTGTCATGAGTCTTATGCCTCACAAAAGCGTCACAACCCCAAATCTTGATGTGGTCCAAATTGGGCACTTTCCCAGTCCACATCTCGTCAGGTGTTTGGCAACCTTTTTAGTAGGGACTAGATTAAGGATATGGGTGGCAGTCTCTAAGGAATGCCCTAGAAAGACATTGATAACGAAGCTCGACTCATCATGGAACGAACCATATCCAACAGGGTTCGATTGCGCCTCTCAGCTACACCATTCAACTGTGGTGTCCTGGGAGGTGTCAATTAAGACACAATCCCACATTCCTTAAGATAGTCAAGGAACTCAATGCTAAGATACTCTCCTCCCCGATCGGATCGGAGCATCTTGATGTTCCTGCCCAATTGATTCTCAACTTCCTTCTTAAACTCTTTGAACTTTTCAAAGGTTTCTAACTTATGCTTGATTAAGTAAATATATCCATATCTACTGTAATCATCAGTAAAAGTCATATAATAATGATTAGCATCCCTTGTAGCAACTCTGAAGGTCCCACACACATCCGTGTGTACAAGGTCCATCAAAGCTTCACCCCTATCACAAGTACCTGTGAAGGGTGACTTTGTCATTTTTCCAAGTAAACAAGACTCGCAACTATCATCTGAATTGAGGTCAAATGATTCCAAGACTCCAGGCTTTTGGAGTTGGCCTATGCGCTTCTTGCTAACATGTCCAAGACGACAATGCCACAAGGATGCTTTGTCCAAGCTATCAGAAGAATCAATATACAACACATTATTTCCTAAATTGTCTACAACATTCACAGCTTCATATACACCATCACAAGGTATTGCTTTAAAGTAAAATACATCATTATAATAAACATTAATAGCACCATTTTTATTATCAAATGAAAATGTAAAACCTTGTTTGTACAAGCCATGAAAAGAAATAATATTTCTCGGCATTTCGGGTGAGTAACAACAGTTATTCAAATCTAACATTAACCCATTATTAAGCAATAAAGAATAAACTCCAATCTTGGTAACAGGTGATGCTTTCCTGTTGCCCATGACTAAGTTTATCTTCCCATGCGCCACTTGCTCACTTATTCTTAGTGCCTGCAAATCAGTACAAATGTGAATACCACACCCTTTATCAAGCACCCAAGAATTAGCATTAGATGAGTTGTTAGACAATATTGTGTAAATACCTGCATGGGTGGGTTTAACCTTCCCATCCTTTACACCTTGCAGATATTTGGTGCAACTTTGCTTGAAGTGTCCCTTATCCTGGCAATAGAAGCACTGTGCTTCCTTTGGGTTTGAAGAAGGAGTAATGGGACCTTTCTTTGTCCCACTCGAAGAGGAACCATCAAGAGTCTTACCCTTGGTACCCTTCGAAGGGCTTTTCCTCTTCTTACCCTTCCCTTGCCCAATTGCAAGAATAGAGGTTGTTAAAGGAGTAGAAGTAGCAACCGCTTTACCCTTAAGGCCATTTTCAGCTGTCCTTAAGAGTCCTTGAAGTTTGTTAAGTGTGACTTCCTCCTTGTTCATATGATAAGTCATACGAAACTGATCATAACTTTGAGGTAAGGAATGGAGAATGATGTCAATCGCCAATTCCTCAGGGAAGTCAACATTAAGCTTTAGCAACCATTCAACGAACCTCTGCATCTTCTGCAACTGACCGGTGATGGGTTCACCATCCTTCATCCTTCCGGTTATCATGGAGGAAATGATTTCATACCTCTCTTGACGCGCGCTCTGATGGTACCTTTCCATCAGATCTAGGTGCATATCATAGGGGTAGAAATCTTCATAAGACTTTTGGAGTTCCGGAGTCATTGTGGCCATCATGATGCAGGACACCTTAGTGGCATCCTTTTCATGTGCAATGAACACTGCAAGCTCTTCTGGAGTAGCAGTGGCTTCATTAACAACCTTAAGCTCCCTGTCAAGGATATATTCTTTGTCCTCATAGTGGGTAATCATCCTGATGTTTATGATCCACTCATTAAAGTTGGATCCATCAAAGATGACCTTACCACACAAATTCATTTGGGAAAAGGAGCCTGTCGGGTTTGAGCCAGCAGCGTTATTGGAAGACATCTGGAATAAAAGGAAGATAAGTTTCATTAGATTAAGAGCCCTTAATAAGTCACCCAAATGAAATATTAAGTCTAGGATCCAACAAACTATTTATAGGTGGAAGAGGAATGTCGTAATCCACACTAGAAAATATTTGAAGGTAGGTAAATGACGATTTACCAATTTCCACAATAAGAACGAAATATTTTATTATTAGGTTTTATTGGTTTTGAAACTCCTAGATCTTTTGAGATACATTGAACTTTTCAATGGCATGTTTGAATCTCGAATGTGCCCTCTCAAGTTTGTGACTGGGATGCTGAGGATCACAAACAAGGTGTGAATAACCATATAAATTGACTTGGTACCCTTAACAATATTACCTAATCGATGTGTCGGTTAACCACACACGCTCCACCGATCAATAATAAAGTCAAGTTACCCTTTGCCACTCTTACTAGTTCATGTTAGTGTGCCGGTTAACCACACACGCTCCACTAACGACTTGGTAAGGTACAAAGTGTAATTTTATGGGCTAGCACCAAATTCACATTTTCCTAAAGTAACTAAGATTAAGACTTTATTATGTATAGTTACTTTATAATTCATTATACTTTTAATGAGAATTTAAAGTCGTATCCTACCCGTTCGGCTAACGACCCTCCACAGATCAAGGAAGCGGTGGGTGAGAGTGGACACCCGTTAAGTCACCATTTTATGGGCAACAACCTTATACCCCCTTATAGACCGACTTCATGAATGAGGCCTACTAACGGTAAGAATGACATATTCTTATACATATCTATATAATAATATTATAATAATAGTAGAAGTGTTGATTTTTAAACTTTTTATAAATCTAAGGTTTGATTTGGAATTAAAGTATTAAAGTGTAAGACTTTTCAAATTCCAAAACTTGAGGGCAAGAATTGAAACTATTCCAAGTCTCTTCAATTTGTAACTTTTGAGTTTTAATGGTTCATAAAAATGAAGACTCTTCATTTTATGAAGCCTCTTTAGTTCTTTAATCACAATTTAAAGAAGTGACTTTTGGTTATCCATAACTTGAGGACAAGTTATGAACACCATTATTGTCATTAAGATCATGAATTAAACACACATGATGGAGGTTATACATAATTCCTATGATCTTCTAAAAACTCATAAGAACACAAATTCATGTCAAGGAATTTCAAGAATCATATTAACATATACAATACTTGAAAATTGATAAAAGTCATGCAAAATGGGTTAACATAATCATTATCATTTTGAAAAATAGATTTTACAAGTCCAAAATAGATTGGGATAATGATTCTAATCCATTTCCAGCAACAAAACACGAAAAGACTGCCCAGCACGCACCTACTCGTCGAGTGCATGATCCTACTCAACATGTCGGATGAATTTGTTCGTGGACTCGGCGAGTCCTCCCCATGAACTCGCCGAGTCCAGTTGACAGTGAGCAGAATTTTCGATTTTCAAGCAGTTTTGCATCAAGTATAAAAAACCAATCCTAGGCTCTGATACCACTGATGGGTTTTGAGCATTCTAACACTTCCTAAGTGTACATGCAACCCTAATAACCTTGAATCTATGTTTTCTCTATATACATGCATATTTCTTTTTCAAGGTTATTTCCTAACTAGCATGGCATGGGGAATAAATAAAATATAAAACTAGTAGAAATACATACCTTGATGTTGCTTGGTTTCCTTCAAGACTTTGTGAGCCTAGCACCCCAAATGTTGTGCCTCAAATGCTTCACACAACACCACAAAACTTGGAATAACTTGAGAGAATACTTCTAGCACTCAAAATCGGTTATGCCCTCTCTAGTAACACTAGGTACCGATTTTGCTAGCTAAAGGGTTCCTTTTATAGTGGTGTCACAATTAGGGTTTCATTAAGAAGACCCATAATTGTCATGACTCTTCATTTCTCATGACCCATGGGTTCGTAACTCCCATGGACTATCCATGGAGCTCCAAATGGTTACATCCATAACCCATAAACCATGGATCATTAATCCACCATAAAAGAATTCATGATTGCCATAATCAACCGTATATATTTAATTAGTCTCACTTTGATCACCAAATTAATACTAGATTAATACTTGATCAATACTAATTAAATAACACTATTATTAATATATTAGAACTTATAATATATTAATAATCATAAGTGCCATATTCTCTCATTTAGTCTATCCAAGTATTGCAATGCCATGCAACCCAAATGGACCATGCCGGGTCAGGTCAAGTACATACCAAATAAAGTTATGGACTTAGACACTATATCCAACAGTCACATCATCCTCTCCTTAGAAAGAATTTCGTCCCGAAATTACAATTTAAGTAAATAAGTAGTTACAATATAACTAAGTAAAAAGACGAGGATATTTCAGTTTCCTCTGATCCTCACGCTCCCAAGTGAATTCCGGTCCTCGCTTGGCGTTCCAGCGAACCTTCACAATCGGGATACGGCTGTGCTTCGTCTGCTTGACCTCACGGTCCATGATCTCTACCGATTCTTCCACGAAGTTAAGGCACTCGTTGATCTCGATCTCGTCGAGTGGGATTACAAGAGTCTCGTCAGACAGACACTTTTTCAAGATAGATACGTGGAATGTAGAATATACGTTACGAAGTTCGTCGGAAAGGTTGAGTTTGTAAGCTATGGGGCCGATTCTTGCGAGAATCTCGAAGAGTCCTATATACCTTGGATTAAGCTTCCCACGCTTACCAAAGCGTATCAAGCCCTTCCAGAGTGAGACTTTAAGAAGGACTCGATCTCCCACCTGGAATTCCAAAGGTTTCCTTCGCTTATCAGCGTAGCCCTTCTGTCGGTCTCTAGAGGGTTTCAATCGTTCACAGATCTGAATGATTTTCTCTGTCGTTTCCCAAATGATCTCCGGACCATTGAGAGTACTGTTAGAAACTTTCCCCCTAGCTAATTGGGTATCACCCACTTCAGCCCAGCACAGAGGGGGTCTGCACTTTCGGCCGTAGTGGGCTTCAAATGGAGCAGCCTTGATGCTCGTGTGATAACTATTATTATAGGAAAACTCGACAAGGGGTAAGTGAGTATCCCATGCCTTTCCAAAGTCGATCACACAGGCTCTCAACTTATCTTCAAGTGTTTGGATGGTCCTCTCACTTTGTCTATCGGTCTGTGGATGGTAGGCTGTGCTCATGTCCAACCTTGTTCCCAGGGAGTGTTGTAGCGATTGCCAGAATTTTGAGGTGAACCTACTATCCCTATCGGAGATAATGGATATAGGTGCACCATGTAGTCGTACTATCTCCCTAATGTATGTTCTCGTAAGCTTCTCCATCTTGTTAGTTTCTTTGATAGGCAGGAAGTGTGCAGACTCGGTCAATCTATCGACGATGACCCATATGGTATCAAGTCCACCCGTTGTCTTGGGAAACTTGGTTATGAAATCCATAGTGATGCGCTCCCACTTTAATTCTGGAATCTTTGGTTGTTGAAGTAAACCGGAGGGCTTCTGGTACTCGACCTTAACCTTTGCGCAAGTAAGGGATTTACTTACGAAAGTAGCAATCTCTGCTTACATATTAGGCCACCAGTATAGCTTTTTAAGATCCAGATACATCTTATCTGAACCTGGGTGGACGGAATAACGAGTGTTGTGCGCCTCCATCATGACCAAGTCTCGGAAACCACCGTGCTTCGGTGTCCAGATCCGGTTCATGAAATATAAGGCTCTGCCACCCTTGGCTTCTAAATTTTTATCCATACCTCTAAGGGATTCACTCGTCACATTTTCAGGTTTCACGGCCTCAAGTTGGGCCGCCTGAATTTGCTTAGACAAGTGTGAATGGATGGTCATTGTCAATGACTTGACCCTGCAACCAGAATATTCCTTCCGACTTAGGGAGTCTGCTACTACGTTAGCTTTACCCGGATGATAACGAATATCGCATTCGTAGTCACTGAGTAACTCAACCCACCGTCGTTCTCTCATGTTGAACTTCTTCTGATCAAATATGTGTTGTAAACTCTTGTGGTCGGTAAGGATAGTGCTTTTCGTTCTATACAAGTAATGTATCTAGATCTTCAGAGCAAACACCACTGCTCCTAGCTCAAGATCGTGGGTCGTGTAGTTAACTTCGTGTGTCTTCAACTGTCTCGAGGCGTAGGCAATGACCTTACCTCGCTGCATCAGAACACACCCGAGCCCCTGATTTGATGCATCGTAATAGACTACGAAGTCTTCTATTCCTTCAGGGAGGGATAGTATTGGTGCGGTGCACAAAGCTCGCTTGAGCGTTTGGAACACTCTCTCCTATTTCTATTCCTAGTCAAAGGCCAAGCCTTTCTGGGTCAGTGTTGTAAGAGGTTTCGCTATTCGGGAAAAGTTCTGTATGAACCTACGTTAGTAGCCAGCGAGACCTTGAAACTGCCGAATTTCTGTAGGCGTCTTCGGTGCTGACCAGTTCTCAATGGCCTTAATTTTGGATGGGTCCACGTGGATTCCCTCTTCACTTACCACGTGTCCTAAGAATTCGACTCTTCGGATCCAAAATTCACATTTAGAGAACTTCGCATAGAGCTTCTCCGCTCGTAAAGTTCCTAGAACTTGTCGCAGATGATCGCCATGCTCTTCCTTACTTCGGGAGTAGATCAAGATGTCATCAATGAATACAATGACGAACTGATCCAAGTAAGGTCGGCATACTCTATTCATCAGATCGATGAAGACTACCGGCGCTTTGGTCAATCCGAATGGCATCACCAAGAACTCGTAGTGTCCGTAACGAGTTCGGAAGGCTATCTTCGGAACATCCTCCTCTAGCACTCGTAACTGGTAATATTCGGATCTTAGATCAATTTTGGAAAAGTAGTTCACCCCTTGCAGTTGGTCAAATAAATCGTCTATGTGAGGCAGAGGGTAACGATTCTTGACCGTTAGCTTGTTGAGTTCTCTATAGTCGATACACATACGGAATGATCCGTCTTTCTTCTTGATGAACAAGACTGGTGCTCCTCAAGGTGGGAAACTTGGTCTTATAAAGCCCTTGCTGAGCAGTTCGTTAAGTTGACCAGATAGTTCCTGCATCTCTGCTGGTGCTAATCGGTAGGGCGACTTGGCTACTGGGGTAGCTCCTGGGACTAAGTCGATTCTGAACTCGACCTGTCGTTGCGGAGGTAATCCTGGTAGCTCTTCTGGGAAGATGTCGGGAAAGTCGCTCACTACTAGAATGTTCTTTAGTTCCTTCGTTTCGAGGCTCGTATCGACGACATGAGCAAGGAATGCATGGTATTCTTTACGTAGATACTTCTGTGCTTGAGTACTTGATATAATACGAAGACTCGCACCGACTTTGTCGCCGTAGACGATAAGAGTTTCGTTAGACGGTAGGTTTAGACGGACTGCTTTCTCGTAGCACATGATGTCGGCGCGATGAAGACTTAACCAATCCATGCTGATGATAACGTCAAAGCTTTTAATCGAGACCGGCATAAGGTCAATTGAGAATGAATGGTTATCTAGAGTTAGGGTACAACCTAAGTATATGCTATTCGTGCTTTCTGTTTTTCCATTAGCCATTTCTATTGTGAATTGTTCTTTAAGTGTGTGAGATTGTTGTTTAAGCATGTGAGCAAATTTGTGGTTCACGAAGCTTCGATCCACTCCACTATCAAACAGAATGCATGCATAGGAGTTATCGAGGAGGAACGTACCAGTCACCACCGTCGGGTCAGTAACTGCTTCCCCATGGCCTATTGTTAGTACCCTCCCTGCTCCGCCAACATTCTTCGCTTTGGGGCAGTCCCTCTTATAGTGGCCCGCCTCGCCAGATCCATAGCAGGTCTGGCTCACGCCAGAGCCGGGGACTTAGGTAACCGGCCTTGCCTGGGATTTACAGAAACGGACGGTGTGTCCTTTCCTGTTGCAGTTAGAGCACTGCATTTCACGGCAGGGGCCGTTGTGGTGGTAATTGCATTTGCCGCACTTAGGCAAATTTCCAGCATACTACCCCACCGGAGCAGCAGCAGTAGCAAGGGTTGTTGCGGCATGCATTGCCACAATTTGTTGTTTTTTGGTAGCTCGCTGCTTTTTCTTCTTTTTGTCGCAGAGCTTCCGTTTAGTATCAGCGGGTTTGGAGGGTTTCGGGATAACTAGGGTTGTTGTTGTTGCAGGGGCTGTGACTCCATGGTCAATGAGCCGATGTGCCAGTCACTTGGCACTGTCGATGGTAGCGGGGTTTCGATCTTTTTCCCTTCAGTGGGAACCATATTGGGGCAGAGGGCCACCAGTTCACTGAATCTGGCGTTATATGAGACTACATCGGAGCCCTTCATGGTTAGGCTCCAAAGCTCCTGCTCTAATTTCTGGATTTCACCCCTCGAGAAGTATTCTTCAATCATGAGGTCCTTCATGGTTTCCCAACCCATGTCATTCGCCACTACGAGAGTTAGCGCTTTAACATGGCCGTTCCACCACGTCAGTGCTTTTCCTTCAAAGGTGCATGCGGCATATTGGCTTTGCTCGCAGCAGGGCATGAACAAATTTCGAAGACTGATGCAGTCTTCTCGAACCATTGCGAGAGGGCATTGACTACGTCGGTTCCATGAAACGACTTCGGCTTGTAGTTGGTGAAATCCTTGTAGGAGCACTCTCTCGAGCGCACAGGGGTTTCAATAGGAATCGAGTTAACAGGGGTTCCACCTCTGCTGGCATCAGTAGAGTGATACTGTGCCATGGCAGTTGCCACTGTTGCAGCCACGACAGCATTCAGGGCTGCAATATCGATAACCGGAGGAGGAGGTGGTGGTGGAGATGCAGGGTTTCGCCTTGTTCACTTGTGTGGAGGCATCTTTCAGCTATTAGTTTATACATACAAACACCATGGTAAGAATCAATTGTAAACGGGGTGAGAGTGACACATGGACTAAATAGCCATAGTCCAACAGTTGAATGAGCATACGAATTGAGATCACAATAGGAAAGAATAGTAGGAAAACACAAGTGTACAGATTTTCCCACAAATTAGATAGCTGTCAATATTACTGGTATTACTGATGTAATAAGTTCAGGGAAAATCGACCTAACAGGAGGTCTTACATCATACCATACGGAAAGTTTGACAGTTCCTAGATTCTTAATTAGAGTACTGAAAGTTAGGAATATTTTACAGACAAGTGCTACCTAGAGCATAGATATTAAAGGCTATTCCTTAACCAAAAGACAAAGATGTACTAGGCATCTTCTAACGGCGATGGGAATTCCTCGGGTGAACCCTGAGGTCTGCCACTTGACGAACCACCTCTTGAAGGTGTCGCTCATGAGCCCTCTGACAGGCTCGAAGTTCCATGACATCAGCTTGGGAGGCAGCCAGCTATTGCTGTAGGGTTTCATTGGTTCTCCTGGTCCGTTCCATGTCTTCTTCAAGACGGTGGATGCGGACTGTGTTGACACCAAAGTTGGCATCAATCTTCATGACCCGGTCGATAGCTACTCGACCTTGCTCAACATTACGAGCTATTCTGCGGATAATGACGGGCAGAGCTCGGTCAACAGAACCACCTTCACTGACGTTGTAAAAGCTTTGGTCCCCAAAGTATGGTAAGGGTTGACCCTGTTCGTCACTCCAGTGATTCAAGTTGGTTGCCCACAAGGGAGTGGGACCTGGGAAAGTTAGTCGAGGGTTGTTATTAGGGGCTTGACCTACTGGCGGTAGGTTGTTGACTTCAGGCTCAGAGTCAGATCCATCAGAAAAGCCTTCTGTGAGGTGATCATCCAAAGGGATTGGATGCTCATCTTCGGGCTCTTCTTCGATCCACCCAGCATTGCCTTCATTTGGAAAGTACGGGTTGCCATAATGGAATCCAGCCATTTAAGTCAATGCAAGAAGAGAGGCATAAGAATCTAGTATATATGTTGCTAGTAGTAGCACAAAATACACCTATAGTATTTTAAGTTTAGGTTCTACTGATCTCCTTGTGGAATTGTTGGTAAGTTTTTAGACCTGTTAACATATCACAACCATTCTAGGGCATATGCTAATCACTCCTCGAACCAGCATAGTTGATCAGGCTATGCCATTCCCAGGACAGACCATACATCCCCGAGCTCACTTGTTATATTTAACAATCGTAATACTTTTGTTCTTGTAATTGTGACACTGATTTTAGTATGAATGCAGACTAGTATACTTAATTAAATACTTTAAGATTTGAAGTATAGACTCTTGGTCAGAGTGTTTTAATCCCAAATGGGTTTATAGTTAGTATATCTTTTATGGGTTGATATACTCAATTCACTATAAACAATGCTCTGATACCAATCTGTCACACCCCAAAACCAAGAACGACGGAAACGTTCTGGGCGGAGTACGTCATGTAAATTATCACAACACAGTATAACAGTAAATAAGCAAACAACATCATCCATTGCATTAGATATATAATTTTAAATCAAGTGTGTTCAGTACAGTTATAGACACCAAAAATGTATATCAAAATAATAATATGAGTCTTGGATGCGCTCCATCTTCTCAAAAGCTGGCCTCGGTACCTGTCTACTGATGTAACGCCAGGGTTTCAGGGCTAAGCATTTTTGTCAATGTAATATTCTAGGTCAACTCTTGTAACTCTTTTTGAAGTAATAAAGATGAAATATTTGAGTATTATGAATTATGTGTGTTTATGTGTTTATTATTTAATTATAAATGTATAATTAATAAATAATAAAAATAAGCGTCAAAATTAAAGTGTGAGATAAGCCCGATATCTCTTCACAAAGTTGTAAAATATGTCTCCAGGTTTCCGTGCATATAAGGAACGCCGAAATCCGAGTTATAACGAAGAAGTTATGACCCGTCGAAGTTTCGCAACAGAACCGGCACGATACCGGGAAGCGTAAATAGTGAACCTACGATAGAGCGAGATTTAGCCTTAGCGATCCAAATGAAAGTCGTAGAATATGTTAAACTAAGAACATCGATAAAAAGAACGCCCAAATCTGACTTTGTATGAAGAAGTTATGATTTTTCGAAGTTTCGGAATAGCAGTGTACAGCCCGAAATTCGAATATTAGATCGAGCGGTTTTTAGCCGACACGACCCAAACGAGAATCGAAGATCTCGTTAAGAGTAGCATAATGAGAAAAAGATGGGTGAAAACGCTGCTCCAATTAAGTCCCGGTTCTCGATAAAATTCGCTGTAAGTGTGCTACGCTTACACAATTTTTAATATAGTTTTCAAATAATTATAGGAATGTTATTAGGTCCTTAAAATAATTATTTGGGCTATTATTATGAGTATTATTAACGCTCAATAATACTCGGACTAATTAATTTGTCGCGGTTATCGTTAAACTAAACCCTAGTGGTATCGATACTAGGTTTTATCGAAGGAATATCGTTTTGAGAGTATCGAAGCACTGTCCGAGTGCTGAGTCACCACCTAATCAGGTGAGTGCATAGTTACATTCAGCTTACACATAGATATGAAGTGTTTTATAAATTACGTGCTATGTGTGCATATTATCTGATTACTTGCTATCTATGCTGGATGAACGTTGTTATACATGTTTTCAATGATTTAAACTGTATATGTATTTTATATCTACGAAAATGTTGGGGTAAAACATGGGTAGATGTAATAGGTGATGTGTGATAAAATGATGAGAGGCCTCGATGTTGATGTTGTTGTTTCTGTCATCTAGCGGAGTATGGATGACGACCACGGACTCTTCTAGACAGTCCAGTGGAACACTAGCAGGCTCGCAACCTGTAGGTGTTTGTGAACGATGTGTTCACCGGTGTACTCCATCCCCCACATGGTTGCCTTTAGGACATTTATTGCCGAGGAATCCCCTTAGCAGTAGTGTCCGTCCCGATGATGATCCTTAGGCTAGGTCCCTTATGATAGGTGTTTAGGGACGTAAAGTGAGGATAATGGGAACGGGTAATCGGGTTATTGTTGATTGATGAAATTAATAAACTTATTTATTGTGGGTTGAGAACCCTATGTGCTCACCAGGCTCCCAAGCCTGACCCACTCAGTTTTATGTATTACAGGTAGTGGCGCATGAGCATAGGTGTGATGTTTTGGACGAGGGATTACGGATATAGGCCTGTAGATATGAAATAATGTAGTAAGGCTTATATTATACTGTTTATGCTTTTGATTTGTACGAACATGACATCCCGAGTCTTTTAATGAAATACATTTCTATGGAAATGCTTTTGATAAATCGTTATCATATTTTTGTTTTGGGACAAATTCCGCAACACTTTCATTTAAAATGTAACTCTGATTTTTAAACAAAGCATAAACAAACCGGTCTTTTTTGGCCGTGATTTTGGGGTTGTCACAATTGGTATCAGAGCATTAGTTTAAGCGAACTAGGAATTTGTAGGATTTCTAGACTTAAACTTAGAATGCTAAGCGATGATTGTGAGGTGTGAGCACTAGCTTATTTTAGGAATTGTGCCTAAAATGCTTTTATGTGCTAAATGCTTTGTGCATAATATGTTGTTAATTGTTCGGATCTATGTTCTGTTGCCGATCGGATCTAGAAACCTTATGTGTTTACGAATATGATATTAGAACTAGCATGTAAACGTTTCGGAGTGATAAGGACGATTTAAAACGTCTATCCTAAATAAAGATCTGAATTCACCTTATTCATTGTATAGATCAAGATGGCAAGGACCCGTAGCGGAAACGTGAACGCAAATGGAGATAGGAACCAACCCCCAGTGGTTCAGCAAATACCTGTTGTGGAAGAAGTTGCACCTGAGCCAGTCACCATGGCTGGAGTTCAAGCCATGATTCAGGCTATGCTGGCTGAACAAAGGGAAGAAATGAGACGGATGCTCCACGAAAATAGGGACGAAGCTACCATACATGTTGAACCAACGGAGCCGGTTCCCGAGCCATCTGAGGAAGGGAACTATAGCCGCCAAGTGAGTCAAGTAGGGACTCAAGGTGAGCAAAAGGATGGCCAAGAAGGGAGAAACAACAAGGATGGGTGGATGTACAAAAATTTCTTGGGTGCAAAACCACCAAGTCTCTCAGGAAGCCCAAAGCCTGTTGAGATTATGGACTGGATCTCCGAGATGGAGATGGTGTTTGAGAGTTGCGACTGCAGCGAGAAGCAGAAGACTGTCTTTGCTGTGAGACAATTGAAAACTGGAGTCTTGAGCTGGTGGAAACTATTGGCAGATACAATGCCACGGGGAGAAGCTCTGAAAATGTCATGGGATGAGTTCTTGGAACAACTGAAGGCGTAGTACTGTTCAGAGATAGACCTGATTGATCTGAACAATGAGTTCCAAAATTTGAAGAAGGGGAGAATGAGCATCGATGACTATGCTGCTGCATTTACGGAAAAGATGAAGTTGTTTCCATACCTAGTGCCAACCGAACTTTCCAAAATTGAGAAATTCGCAAACAGACTGCCGGCTGACTTTGGCCCAACAGTCAAGATGGCAACCACTCTGAAACTAGTTGTTCGAGCAGCTAAGAACGTGGAGACCCAACAAAAGGAAAGAGGTCTGGAGAGGGCTGAGGTTGGTGAGAAAAGGAAGTTCGATGGATCCTCAAAGTCCAACAAGAAGAGTAGATTCTCGAAGTCTGGTTCGAGGGGAGGAGGATCAGAAGCGAAGTGGTGTGACAAGTGCAAGAAGAAGCACTCTGGGAAGTGTGACGGAGGGGTCACTTGTTACAAATGCGGAAAGCCTGGGCACTACACCAATGAATGCACCCTCAACCAGAAGGCCTGTTATGGGTGCAATGAAGAAGGGCACATTTTGCAGGACTGCCCGCAGAAGAAGGAGACAGGAAGACCCAACATACCACCGAAGCCGAAGGCGAGAGCCTTCCAGATGACGCTCGAGGCTGCAAAGGAGGCAGCAGACGTCGCTTCAGGTACCTTTCTTGTAAATGGTTTGCCTGCAAATATACTATTTGATGCCGGAGCCAACTACTCCTTTGTGTCACATAAATTTGGTGGGAAATTAGCATTGCCTGTAGAAAAACTAGATAATACCCTGATTGTAGAAGTTGCCAGTGGCAAATTCGTACCTGTTAGTAATCGTATTAGGAACATCGTCATTGACCTAAACGGAAACGAATTCCACGAAGAGCTATTACCCATAGAGTTAAACGGTTTCGACATCGTTTTGGGTATGGATTGGCTTAGCGCCAACGATGCTGAGATTCAATGTCGAAAGAAGATAGTAAAGGTAAACCCACCCGGAAAAGAATCATTTATGGTGTACAGGGACAAACGCAGAGTGAATTCTGGAATCATCTCCCTGATGAAAGCCAGGAAATGTTTATCAAAGGGATGTGAATCATAGTTGGCATTCGTAATCGATGCCAAGAAGGAGAAGAAAGAGGTGCAAAATATACCGGTTGTGTGTGATTATCCGGAAGTCTTTCCCGAAGATCTTCCCGGATTACCACCTGATAGACAAGTGGAGTTTCGTATAGACTTGTTATCAGGAACGAAACCGATAGCAAAAGCACCTTACCGATTAGCACCGACGGAGATGAAGGAGCTCATGACGCAACTTCAGGAGCTGTTGGACAACGGTTTTATTTGACCTAGTTCATCACCCTGGGGAGCTCCGGTGTTATTAGTGAAGAAGAAGGACGGAAGTATGAGAATGTGTATAGACTACCGAGAGCTGAATAAGGCAACAGTGAAGAACAAGTATCCATTGTCGAGGATTGATGACCTATTCGATCAGCTGCAAGGTTCGAGCTACTTCTCAAAGATCGATCTTAGGTCAGGATATCATTAGCTAAAGGTGAGAAAGCAGGATATTGAGAAGACTGCATTCAGAACTAGATATGGACACTACGAGTTCTTCGTTATGTCACTCGGGCTAACCAATGCTCCCGCAGCATTCATGGATTTGATGAATAGGGTTTGTAAACCATTCCTCGATAAATCCGTGATAGTGTTCATCGACGACATTCTCATCTACTCAAAAAGCCAGGAGGAGCATGGCAAGCATCTACAAGAAGTGTTGGAAGTATTAAAGAAGGAGAAGCTTTACGCAAAGTTCTCCAAATGCGACTTTTGGATACGGGAAGTTCAATTCTTGGGTCATGTTGTTAACCAGGAGGGAATAATGGTTGACCCCGCAAAGATCGAGGCTGTAATGAAGTGGGAATGTCCAAAGAGTCCCACGGAGATTCGAAGCTTTCTAGGATTAGCTGGATATTATCGACGATTTATCCAAGGTTTTTCTTCGATAGCTTCTTCATTAACAGCTTTGACTCATAAAGGAGCTATGTATACGTGATGTGAGAAACACGATGAGGCATTCGAGAAGCTACAGAAGAAGTTATGTGAAGCACATATACTTTCTCTACCCGATGGAGTCGAAGATTTCGCGGTTTATAGTGACGCTTCTGGAGTCGGGTTGGGTTGTGTTCTGACCCAAAGAGAAAAGGTGATAGCATACGCATCTCGACAATTGAAAGAGCACGAAAAGAACTACCCCACTCATGATCTGGAGTTGGCAGCGGTAGTTTTTGCCGTAAAGATATGCAGGCATTACCTCTACGGCACGAAGTGCAAGCTCTTCACTGATCATAAGAGTCTCCAGTATCTCTTTAATCAGAAGGAGTTGAACATGAGGCAACGACGCTGGCTAGAACTTCTCAAGGACTACGACTGTGAGATACTTTACCACCCAGGTAAAGCAAATATTGTTGCTGATGCTCTCAGTCGGAAAGTCAATCTTGAAAGGAAAAGGCCAAGAGCGTTAAGAATTGAAGTCGTCTCGACGATTGTGGAAAGTATCAGGAAAGCTCAAGAAGAAGCTTTAGAGAAAAATGACCGAAAGGAAGAACGTTTGGGAAGAACGTTAGTGTTCGGTACAAACAGTCGAGGACTGAAGGTATTCCAAGATCGAATCTGGGTACCTAAGACGGGAGGAATAAGAGATCTTCTCATGGAAGAAGCACATAAGACCATGTACTCAATTCATCCCGGTAGCACTAAAATGTATAGGGACCTAATGATGGGTTTTGAGCATTCTAACACTTCCTAAGTGTACATGCAACCCTAATAACCTTGGATCTATGTTTGTCTAATTATCATGCAAAGTTGAATTCCAAGGTTATATTCCTATCTAGCATACATGGGGAACAATTTTAACTTTTATCATAGATAGAATAACTTACCTTGTTGTTGCTTGTGTTCCTTGAAACCTTGTGAGCCTAGCACCCCAAGTGTGATGCCTCAAATGCTTCACACAACACCAAATGCTCTTGGAAAGACTCTTGAGATAATACACACTTCTCAAAATCGGCCAAGCCCTCTAGTTCCTTAGTAGTGCCGATTTTTGGTGGAGAATATGCTTCTTATATAGTGTTGACACATCTAGGGTTACACCATGTAAACCCTAATGTGTCATGACTCTTCATTTCCATGACCCATGGGTTTGTAACTCCCATGGAGCATCCATGGAGCATCCTATGGGTAGAACCCAACTTGATAATCCATGGAGCCTCTTAGCCCACTATACAAGATATGGATGATTTACATAATCAACCCATATATTTAATTAGTTATCCTTTGATCACTTAATTAATTCCAAATTAATTCTTTGATCAACTAATCAAATAATATTATTAATATATTAGAACTTATAATATATTAATAATCCCCAAGTGTTATTTCTCTCATTTAGTCTATCCAATTGCATGGTGCCATGCAACCCAAATGGACCATGCCGGGTCGGGTCAAGTACAAGCCCGAAATAGTTATGGACTTAGACACCTTATCCAACAGTCTCCCACTTGGATAAGTCTAATAACTATATCTCTAGTACTTCAGGAACCGACCGGCAATCGTAGCTCTTTCAAGGTTTCTCGGAACTGAGAAGATGATAGTACGCCATTTAAGATAAGTGATCATATAATCCTCCGTTCTAGATATCAGCCGGACAAATACATGGAACATTGTCTTACTTCTTGTCCAGCATTTGTTTCTCGATTTCCGATTTGTTTGACATAGAACTTAATTGAACACATCAACTTAGTTCTGACCGGGCCCGGTACATGGGTCAAAACAAAATCATCGAGGGGCCCAGATATCAGCTTCTAATCCAAGAAGGAACAGATAAACTTCGACTCATATGTTTGTTCTACCACTCATTGAATTACACACAAAAATACGTTTTATAACATCGAGTTACCAATGCGGTTTCGTACAGTCAATGCATAACCAACTCGTAAGTAACAAATCATATCTCTAGGTTTGAAGACTTATATGATATTACCGTCTCACGATCACTCGAGATAGAATTCCATGAATTGATTCCAGTGAGCGTGGGTTGAGTCCAATACTCAGAACTTATGAGCACTCATGATTGTTGTAGCCTTGTCCAACACCTTAGACCTCTACAACCCATCATGACAGTCTTGATTCATACCTACTTCCGACATATGACCGACTGTGGAGGTTTGAATAATATGTTATACCAAACAAAATTATTCTGGAAGTCAAAACATGCAAAAGAAATATAGTAAACGATCGACAAGAGATAGCAACACTTTACTCATAAATAAAACTCCTTTTATTCATCATCTAATGTCAATTACACTTTACAAATTTCTGGGTTATCTAACTACTAAAACTTATATCATCCTTCAGCCCTATGCTCCGAGCATGCTGGAGATGCTTAACCCTACTCAGTCCCTTCGTGAGGGGATCTGCTGGGTTCTCATCTGATGATACCCTCTTTGCCACGAGGAGTCCTTCTTCGATCCGATGTCTAATGAAATGGTATTTTCTGTCGATGTGTCTGGATCTCCCATGATCCCTTGGTTCCTTGACTAAGGCAACAGCACTTTCACTATCACAGAAAATTTCCATTGGCTCTTTAATAGCTGGTACAACTCCAAGGTCTCCAATGAAGTTCTTCAGCCATATCGCTTCCTTTGCTGCTTCGCTAGCTGCAATATACTCTGATTCACAAGTAGAATCTGCCACTGTCTCTTGCTTGGAACTCTTCCAAGAAATTGCTCCTCCGTTTAGGGTAAAGACCTAGCCCGACTGAGAGCGGAAATTATCCCTATCAGTCTGGAAGCTAGCATCACTATACCCTACAACTCTCAAGTCATCACTCCCACCGAGGGTAAGGACCCAGTCCTTAGTCCTCCGTAGGTACTTGAGAATATTCTTTACCGCAGTCCAGTGTGCCTTGCCAGGGTTCGCCTGATACCTGCTAACCATGCTCAAGGCAAAAGCTACATCGGGTCGAGTACACGTCATAGCATACATGATCGATCCTACAGCCGAAGCATAAGGTGTTCGACTCATTTCTGCTATCTCAGCCTCAGTGCTAGGGCTTTGTGTCTTACTCAATCTGGTGTTACTCTGGATGGGTAACTCTCCTTTCTTGGAATCCTGCATGCTGAATCGCTTCAGCACTTTATCCAAGTAGGTACTCTGACTAAGTCCAATTAGTCTTTTACTCCGATCTCTCAAGATTCTTATCCCTAGAATATAGGCAGCTTCACCAAGGTCCTTCATAGCGAAACACTTCCCAAGCCAGGACTTTACTTCCTGCAGGGTTGGAATGTCGTTTCCTATGAGTAGTATGTCATCCACATACAATACCAAAAAGCTAACTATACTCCCACTAGCCTTGACATACACACAAGATTCATCTTCACTCCTAGAAAAGCCAAATTCCTTGACCTTTTCATCAAAGCAAAGATTCCATCTGCGAGGTGCTTGCTTCAATCCATAAATGGATTTCTCAAGCTTACACACTCTATTAGGGTACTCGTTGCTGACAAAACCCTCTGGCTGACTCATGTAAACATCTTCAGCCAACTTTCCATTAAGGAAAGCGGTTTTGACATCCATCTGCCATATTTCATAGTCATGAAACGCAACTATGGCTAACAGAACCCGAATAGACTTAATATTGGCTACCGGAGAAAAGGTCTCATCATAATCCACTCCAGGAATTTGAGAGAAGCCCTTCGCAACCAGTCTAGCCTTATAAGTGTGTACTTTACCATCCATGTCGGTCTTCTTCTTGAAGACCCATTTGCACCCTACTCTCTTACGACCTGGTACATTTTCAACCAAGTTCCAAACTTGATTGTCATACATGGATTGTATCTCGCTATCCATAGCCTCTTTCCATTTAGCAGACTCGGGGCCTGCCATGGCTTCCTCGTAGCTGTTAGGGTCATCTTGACTTACTAGTGTCCCATCACTAATAAGTGTCTCACCTTCTGCAGTAATATGGAATCCATAGTAATGCTCAGGTGCACTCCTAACTCTCGTGGAACGTCTCAGAGGTACAGATTTGTCAATTGGCTCAACAGGAGTTTCCTCCTCAAGTTGAGGGCTAGAGTTTGAAGTTCCTTCACCGCTTGATTCTTGAATTTCTTCAAGATCAATTTGCCTCCCACTGTCTCCTTGGCTTATAAACTCTCTTTCTCGAAAGACTCCTCTTCTTGCTACAAAAACCACATTGTCACTAGGTCTGTAGAAGAGGTAACCAAAGGATCGCTGTGGGTAACCGATGAAAATACACCTCTCGCTTCGAGGTTCGAGCTTATCATGAGTCTCGCGTCTCACGAAAGCCTCGCAACCCCAAATCTTGATGTGGTCTAGTTTAGGTACTTTACCAGTCCACATCTCGTGAGGAGTTTTGGCAACTTTCTTTGTAGGGACTAGATTAAGAATATGGGCGGCAGTCTCTAAGGCATACCCCCAGAATGAGATTGGTAGCGTAGCTCGACTCATCATGGAACGAACCATATCCAACAAGGTTCGATTACGCCTCTCAGCCACACCATTCAACTGTGGTGTCCTGGGAGGTGTCAATTGTGAGACTATCCCACATTCCCTTAGATAGTCGAGGAACTCTGAACTAAGATACTCACCACCACGATCGGATCGAAGCATCTTAATATTCCTGCCCAATTGATTCTCGACTTCCTGTTTAAATTCCTTAAACCTCTCGAAAGTCTCTGACTTATGCTTGATCAAGTAGACATATCCATATCTACTATAATCATCTGTAAAAGTCAAATAATAACGATTAGCATCCCTTGTGGCATGTTTGAATGGTCCACACACATCCGTGTGTATAAGGTCCAACAAACCTTCACCCCTCTCACACGAACCTGTGAAGGGTGACTTTGTCATTTTTCCAAGTAAGCATGATTCGCAACTATCATCTGACTTTAGGTCAAATGACTCCAAGACTCCATCCTTTTGGAGTTGGCCTATGCGTTTCTTGCTTATATGTCCAAGACGACAGTGCCATAAAGATGCTTTATCCAAGTTATTATTAGTAGAATCAATACACAAAACATTATTTCCCAAGTTATCTACAACAGATACAGCTTCATACACACCATCACAAGGTAATGCTTTAAAATAAAGAACATTATTAAAGAAAGCATCAATAGAACCAACTTCATTATTAAATGAAAAGGTAAACCCTTGTTTGTACAAAGCATGGAAGGAAATAATATTTCTTGCCATTCCTGGCGAATAACAACACTTATTCAAATCTAAACTAAACCCACTACTTAGCGATAAAGTATAAACTCCAATCTTGGTAACAGGTATAGCTTTCCTATTCCCCATGATCAAGTTTATCCTTCCTTGCTCCACATCCTCACTTCTTCTTAGTCCCTGCAAGTCACAACAAACGTGAATACCACACCCGGTATCAAGGACCCAAGAATTAGAATGGGGTGAGTTATTAGAAATGATAGTGTAAATACCTGCATGGTTGGGTTTAACTTTCCCATCCTTCACATCTTGCTGGTATTTTGGGCAGTTCCGCTTCCAATGAGCTTTTTCATGGCAATAGAAGCATTCAGCCTCTTTTGGGTCAGAAGAAGGAGTAACGAAACCTTTCTTGGTTCCACTTGAAGAAGAGCCATCAAGGGTCCGAACCTTGGTACCCTTAGAAGAGCTCTTTCTCTTCCTCGCTCGATTCTTCCCGATTGCCAAAACCGGAGTAGAGTTTTGAGTAGGAGTGATAGCAACCGACTTCCCCTTAAGACCTGTTTCTGCGGTCTTGAGAAGTCCCTGAAGTTTGCTGAGGGTGACTTCTTCCTTGTTCATGTGATATGTCATGCGGAATTGATCATAGCACGATGGTAAGGAATGCAAAATAATATCTATTGCAAGATCCTCCGGGAAGTTCACATTAAGCTTCAGCAAACGATCCACATACCTTTGCATTTTCTGCATGTGGCTCGTGACAGATTCCCCGTCCTTCATCATGGTTGTTATCATGGAGCAGATGATCTCATACCTCTCTTGTCTTGCACTTTGATGGTATCTTTCCATCAAATCTTGGTGCATGTCATAAGGGTAGAAATCTTCATAAGACTTTTGGAGTTCCGCTGTCATCGTGGCTGTCATGATGCAAGCCACTTTCGTAGCATCCCTTTCATGTGCCCGAAATTCAGCGATCTCCTGAGGAGTTGCAGTGGACTCATTAATCTCCTTAAGCTCCTTGTCAAGGACATATTCTTTGTCCTCGTAGCGGGTAATCATCCTGATGTTTCTGATCCACTCATTGAAGTTGGATCCATCAAAGGTGACTTTCCCACACAAGTTCATAAGGGAAAAGGAGCCATTAGGATTAGAGCCAGAAGCATTGTTGAAAGACATCTGAAGGAAGGAGGACAAGATTAGTCTAGATATAAGAGAGTCCTTAATAAAACACCCAAATGTAATATTAAGGCTAGGATCCAATCACAATATAATATAACTTAGAAGAGGTATGCCGTAATCTAAGCTATATCATATTTGAAAGGTAGGTGAATGACGATTCACCAATTTCCACCACGAAAACCGCAATATTTTAGTATTAGGTTTTTGAATGGTTCTTAGAAATTCCTAGATTCTTTGAGATTCAATGAACTTTTCAAAGGCATGTTTCAATCTCGAGTGTGCCCTCCAAGTTTTGTGACTGGGATACCGAGGATCACAAAACGAGGTGTGAAGTAACCATGCAAATCACTTGGTACCCTTAAAGTTTATCACTCAATCGATGTGCCGGTTAACCACACACGCTCCATCGATACTATAATAAACCTTAAGTCACCCTTTACCTACCTTGTTAAGTCCAAGTTAGTGTGCCGGTTAACCACACACGCTCCACCAACGACTTAATCAAAGTGTAAAGTGTAATTTCATGGAATAGCACCTTATTCACATTTTTCCTAAAGTAACTAAGATTAGGAATTTAATAAAACATTTAGTTACTTTATAATATTCATCATACTTTGAATGAGAATTAATAAGTCCTTGTCTTACCCGTTCGGCTAACGACCCTCCACCGATCAAGCAAGCGGTGGGTGAGAATGGACACCCATTAAGTCACCATTTTATAGGCAACAACCTTATACCCACCTTATAGACCGGCTTCGTGAATGAGGCGTACTAGCGGTAAGACGACTTTGTTCTTATACATATATATATATATAATTCTTAAATCATAATAATATAAGTATAAGGGTTGAATTTTAACTTTTAAAATTCTAGGGGTTGGAACTAAAGTTTTAACTTAACTTTACTTGTTCCAAAACTTGAGGGCAAGTTTTGTAAACTTTCAAAACTTTTCATTTCTTGTAACTTATGAGTTTAATAGAGTAATAAAATGAGGACTTTTCATTTTTTCTAACTCTTGTGTTCTTTTAATGGTTTTTAAATCCAAGAGACTTTTGGTTTTTCCATAACTTGAGGGCAAGTTATGGACTCCATTAAAACACATTATGATCATGAATTAATCTACCACATAGGTTACAAATAATTCCTATGATCATCTAAACATCATAAGAACAAGAATATGAATATGAACACTTTCAAAATCACAATTAATCTTTGTAATTTTGATAACTAGTTGTTGTAAATGAGTTAGAAAAGACATTACACCTTCTAAAATAAGTTTTCAAGTACCAAAACATTTTAGGGTAATGATTCTAATCCATTTCCAGCAACACAAGTCGAAATTCTGCACTCTGTCGACCCTACTCGCCGAGTGCATAAACCTACTCGCCGAGTAGGTTGAAGATACACATGAACTCGTCGAGTCCTCCCCATGGACTCGCCGAGTCCATCAGACAGCAAGATTTTCGACTTTCTTCAACTTTTAAGCACAAATAACAAACAAACAAGCCTAGGCTCTGATACCACTGATGGGTTTTGAGCATTCTAACACTTCCTAAGTGTACATGCAACCCTAATAACCTTGGATCTATGTTTGTCTAATTCTCATGCAAAGTTGAATTCCAAGGTTATATTCCTATCTAGCATACATGGGGAACAATTTTAACTTTTATCATAGATAGAATAACTTACCTTGTTGTTGCTTGTGTTCCTTGAAACCTTGTGAGCCTAGCACCCCAAGTGTGATGCCTCAAATGCTTCACACAACACCAAATGCTCTTGGAAAGACTCTTGAGATAATACACACTTCTCAAAATCGGCCAAGCCCTCTAGTTCCTTAGTAGTGCCGATTTTTGGTGGAGAATATGCTTCTTATATAGTGTTGACACATCTAGGGTTACACCATGTAAACCCTAATGTGTCATGACTCTTCATTTCCATGACCCATGGGTTTGTAACTCCCATGGAGCATCCATGGAGCATCCTATGGGTAGAACCCAACTTGATAATCCATGGAGCCTCTTAGCCCACTATACAAGATATGGATGATTTACATAATCAACCCATATATTTAATTAGTTATCCTTTGATCACTTAATTAATTCCAAATTAATTCTTTGATCAACTAATCAAATAATATTATTAATATATTAGAACTTATAATATATTAATAATCCCCAAGTGTTATTTCTCTCATTTAGTCTATCCAATTGCATGGTGCCATGCAACCCAAATGGACCATGCCGGGTCGGGTCAAGTACAAGCCCGAAATAGTTATGGACTTAGACACCTTATCCAACACCTAAAACCCTACTACTGGTGGCCGACGATGAAGCTCGATGTTGCGAAGTATGTGGCCGAGTGCGTAACATGTGCGAGGGTTAAGGCATAACATCAGAAACCGTATGGGAGTTTAGAACCTTTAACTGTACCCATGGGTAAATGGGAAGACATCACCATGGATTTTGTGACTAAACTGCCCATGACGAAGAACGGTCACGACATGATTTGGGTAGTCGTGGATCGTTTCACCAAGAGTGCACACTTCATAGCAGCCAACGAGAAGTGGTCTATGGATAAGATCGCAAATGCTTAGTGAAGGAAATTGTAAGACTTCACGGTGTTCCTCTTACGATTGTATCAGATCGTGAAAGTCGTTTCACGTCAAGGTTTTGGAGGAGTCTACAAGAGGAGTTGGGTACAAAGTTATGTTTGAGTACTGCTTACCATCCGCAAACCGATGGCCAGAGCAAAAGAACGATTCAGACACTGGAAGATATGCTGAGAGCATGTACCCTCGAGTTCCAAGGGAATTGGGACGAGCACTTACCTCTGGTAGAATTCTCCTACAACAATAGTTTTCACTCGAGCATCAAGATGGCACCTTATCAAGCCTTGTATGGACAAAAGTGTCGTACGCCGTCTTGTTGGCTTGAAGCTGGAGAGAAGCAGTTTATGGGCCCCGAGATAGTCCATGAGACTGCTGAGAAGTTGAAGGTGATTAGGGAAAGAATGTTAGCAGCTCAGGATCGTCAGAAGAGCTATGCTGACAAGAAAAGACGACCGATAATCTTCGAAGTTGGGGATTCCGTTTTGCTTAAAGTCTCACCGTGGAAGGGACTTATACGATTTGGGAACAAGGAAAGTTGAGTCCAAGGTTTATTGGATCGTTCAAAGTTCTTCAGAAGATTGGGAACCAAGCTTACAAGCTGGAATTGCCCGAAGAACTCAATGGTATTCACAACACCTTACATGTGTGTTATTTGAGGAAATTCACGGGAGATGTTCCCGACATAATTCCAATCTCGGAGTTAAGGATGGATGAAAATAAAAGGCTGATCGAAGTGCCTGAGACAATTGTTGACCGTAAGACTAAGAAGTTACGACGCAAGATGGTCGACTTGGTGCTAGTCCGATGGAAACATTCGAATGGGCCGAATCTCACTTAGAAAACAGAGGATGACATGATGAGTCGCTATCCACATCTGTTTGCTGATGCATGATTCCGGGACGGAATCATCCTAAGGGGGAGAGAATTGTAACGCCCGGGTTTCAGGGCTAAGCATTTTTGTCAATGTAATAGTCTAGGTCAACTCTTGTAACTCTTTTTGAAGTAATAAAGATGAAATATTTGAGTATTATGAATTATGTGTGTTTATGTGTTTATTATTTAATTATAAATGTATAATTAATAAATAAGAAAAATAAGCGTCAAAACTAAAGTGTGAGATAAGCCCGATATCTCTATATAAAGTTGTAAAATATGTCTCAAGGTTTTCGTGCATATAAGGAACGCCGAAATCCGAGTTATAACGAAGAAGTTATGACCCGTCGAAGTTTCGCGACAGAACCGGCACGATACCGGGAAGCGTGAATAGTGAACTTACGTTAGAGCGAGATTTAGCCTTAGCGATCCAAACAAAAGTCGTATAATATGTTAAACTAAGAACATCGATAACAATAACGCCCAAATCTGACTTTGTATGAAGAAGTTATGATTTTTCGAAGTTTCGGAATAGCAGTGTACAACCCGAAATTCGAATATTAGATCGAGCGGTTTTTAGCCGACATGACCTGAACGAGAATCGAAGATCTCGTTAAGAGTAGCGTAACGAGAAAAAGATGGGTGAAAACGGATGTCGGATGAAAAAGTTATGAGGATTTAACGGACCAATCGTGTCCCGGCCCGTTAATAATATAAAATTTAAAATCGAGCCCAAATTAGCCGACGAAGTCTAAACGAAAGTTGTAGAGTATATTCCCACCTTCGCGTGGATATAAAGAACGTCGAAAACGAAGGTCGTACGCGAAAGTTACGAGTTTTTAAAGTTGAAGTATGAAAATGCGAAGTCTGTTGCGAGGTTGATGACGTGGCTGCATCTGGGCCGCCCATCGCTGATGAACGAACGCGCTTCGGATGATGACACCTGCCCTCGCTATACGCTCCGCGTCCGAAGCCAATACGCCCCGCGTACCCTCGCCCTTATCTCTTCCGGAGTGCAAGCCAGCTGGTCCGAGGTGGCGCCCTTATCCGATGGTTACGCCCCGCGTAGGTCCGAGGTACGCCCAGCGTACCGAGGTCTCGCAGGACTATAAAAGGAGGCCGAGACTTCATCATTTTTCACACATTTTTCACTTCTCTCTCTAACTTCTTTCTCTCTCTACAACCCCAAAACACCTCTAAACCCTAGTTAAGCCCCTTAGCACCCTAGGGAAGCCCCGAGGCTCCCGGAGTCCCGAGAAAAAAGAGTTTTTTGGTTTCGAAACGCTGCTCCAATTAAGTCCCGGTTCTCGATAAAATTCGTAGTAAGTGTGCTACGCTTACGCAATTTTTAATATAGCTTTCAAATAATTATAGGAATGTTATTAGGTCCTTAAAATAATTATTTGGGCTATTATTATGAGTATTATTAACGCTCAATAATACTCGGACTAATTAATTTGTCGCGGTTATCGTTAAACTAAACCCTAGTGGTATATATTCTAGGTTTTATCGAAGGAATGTCGTTTTGAGAGTATCGAAGCGCTGTCCGAGTGCTGAGTCACCACCTAATCAGGTGAGTGCATAGTTACTTTCAGCTTACACATAGATATGAAGTATTTTATAAATTACGTGCTATGTGTGCATATTATCTGATTACTTGCTATCTATGCTGGACGAACGTTGTTAAACATGTTTTCAATTATTTAAATTGTATATGTATTTTATATCTACGAAAATGTTGGGGTAAAACATGGATAGATGTAATAGGTGATGTGTGATAAAATGATGAGAGGCCTCGATGTTGATGTTGTTGTTTCTGTCATCTAGCGGAGTATGGATGACGACTACAGACTCTTCTAGACAGTCCAGTGGAACACTAGCAGGCTCGCAACCTGTAGGTGTTTGTGAACGATGTGTTCACCGGTGTACTCCATCCCCCACATGGTTGCCTTTAGGACATTTATTGCCGAGGAATCCCCTTAGCAGTAGTGTCCGTCCCGATGATGATCCTTAGGCTAGGTCCCTTATGATAGGTGTTTAGGGACCTAAAGTGAGGATAACGGGAACGGGTAATCGGGTTATTGTTGATTGATGAAATTAATAAACTTATTTATTGTGGGTTGAAAACCCTATGTGCTCACCAGGTTCCCAAGCCTGACCCACTCAGTTTTATGTATTACAGGTAGTGGCGCATGAGCATAGGTGTGATGTTTTGGACGAGGGATTACGGATATAGGCCTATAGATATGAAATAATGTAGTAAGGCTTATATTGTACTGTTTATGCTTTTGATCTGTACGAACATGACATCCCGAGTCTTTTAATGAAATACATTTCTATGGAAATGCTTCTGATAAATCTTTATCATATTTTTGTTTTGGGACAAATTCCGCAACACTTTCATTTAAAATGTAACTCTGATTTTTAAACAAAGCATAAACAAACCGGTCTTTTCTGGCCGTGATTTTGGGGATGTCACAACTGACAACCTGAGAATACAAGTTATTTTGAAAGAGTTTATCAGTATTAAGCTGGTGAGTTCATAAGTAATTTAGTGTCAGTGTTCGTTATCAAAACGTTTGAACATGGTTTTAAGTATGAGTTTGTAAAAGGTACGTAAATGTTTGTAAGTGTTTGTAAAATGTATGTAAATCTTTGTAAGTGTTTGTAAAAGTTTGAATCTCCTAGAAAAACCTATATTTTCTATTAAAGTAGCCTTCTACCAAGGCTTAACTGTTTCGTGTGTTCGTTTGTTGTAAAAGTGTGTAATTTCCCAAGTGTAACTATCATTAATAAAATATAGTTTGTACATTAATGTTTAAGTGAAATAATCACTAAATATATGTAAAGGGTAAATTACTGTAGTACTGTAGTGTTGTATTATAGGAACTACTGCTGTACTAACTACCTTAAACCGGATGTATATTAAGGTATCATGTGATTAATTGTACCATACTATCGACTGGAAACAACGACAAAGGTATGGTCGTAAAAAGAAATGACGTTTGGCACCCGCAGACCTGCAGGTCCGGCTGTAGCTAGCAGCAAGGTGTAGGATAGTCAATCCAGTATAGATCTATATGCAAACTCACGCTCTCTTTCCAAGAGACTCTGGCCATAACTCGGGCCATGACATTTAAGGCATGCTCTGATACAGTGGATCACAATTCTATCGATGTATATATGTATAAGTAATGTATTGTTACTCGTTCTAGTATCGTTGTATATGTTCTCTTTCTAGTATAGTTGTATATGTTCTCTTTCTAGTATAGTTGTATATATTCTCTTTCTAGTATAGTTCGATATGTTCTTCTCCTAGTATAGTTGTGTATGTACTCATAGTAATGTAATGTATATGTTCTCATAGTAATAAGTATTGACTCATGAATGAACTAACTCATTGATCTAGCAATAGTATAAGTATGATCTTGTGCTACCCCGATCGTAGCTTACTAATGATGTAACTAGTACGCATGAAAATGGAAGCACTTTTATGTCTATATTGTTGGATTAATGTCTAAGTCCATAACTATATTTGGTATGTACTTGACCCGACCCGGCATGGTCCATTTGGGTTGCACTTCACCGACCCAATTTATATGGATAATCTTTTGAGAATAGTATGTTTATGATTAATATTAATATGTTATAAGTTCTAATATATTAATATGGAATCATATTATTTAATTAGTATTGATCAAGAATTAATTTATAATTAATTAAGTGATCAAAAGGAACTAATTAAATATGGACTCTTATATATATGGAATGGGCCAAGTTCATTTAGGTTGGGCTAAGCTTTCATGGATAGTCCATGGAGTGTTTAACCCATGGATCCTAGGAAATGAAAGGTCATGGGTATTAAGGTTTAACCCTAATCCTCCATACTATATAAAGATGTCTTTGGTTGGTGAAATTGGCACAAGTGTGGATACACTAAAGAAGGGCTAGCCAATTTCACTAGAGAGAACCAAGTAATCATATTCTCTAAAGTATTCCAAGGTGTCTTGGTGATTTGTGATTCCACTTGAGGCTTCCACACTATTGGGGCTAAGCTCTTAAAGGTTGAAGACATCAAGCTACATCAAGAGGTATGTATTCTATCTTGTTACATTCATAGTTTTTGTATGCTAGATTAGGATAATACCTTGGATGTTCTTATTTGCATGTATAATAGAGAAAACATAGATCCAAGGTATTTAGGGTTGCATGTACACTTAGGAAGTGTTAGAATGCACATAACCCAACAGTGGTATCAGAGCCACGGGTTGTTTTCTGTTATATTGATGCAAATATTTTATTTTCAAAGTTGAAAAAAAAAACATGAAGTTTGTCAAATTTTAAGATAATTACTTGTTCTTGTGAAAAACTAATTATTTGTAAAATTTGAATAATTTGCTTTATGAGTTGAATTAGGTCAAATTTAATAAAAGATAAAATAATATGATTATTTTATTAGTTTTAAAAGTTTGATCTAAAGAGTTTTATTTTTTGAAACCTCCATAAGTTATGGATATGAAAAGGTTTTAAAAAAAAAAATTGATTCAAAGTTTTTTTTTGGAGTTACAAAATTTGGTGTTAATGTTTTAAAGGATTCCATAACTTAAGAATAAGTTATGGATGACCAAAAGTTTTTTGTGTTACCTTGTTTTATGAGTGAATTTAGATTAATGAATAAAATTATGTGATAGTTGGTTTTAATCCAAATTAATCTAAGAATTGATTCTAAAATGTGTTTTTGTAACTTGTCCTCAAGTTATATGAAAAGTCACATTTAAGAATCATAAAACTCATAAAAATTGGCAAAGGTTACAAAAATGAAGAGTCTAGTTCTAATTAAATGGTTTTATGACTCCATAACTTGTCCTCAAGTTATGGAGGACCAAGAGTCTCTTCATTTAATAAAATAAAAAAAAAGGTGTAACCTTAATTAATTCCATAAGTTATAAAATAAAGACAAGTTAATTCTTTTATTAGTTTAAAGTCTTCCATAACTTGTCCTCAAGTTATGGAACTTGAAGAGTTTTTGGATTAAAACTACTTTAAACACATAAGTTATGGAATTAAATAGTTTTGAATAGTTTCAAAACTTGCCCTCAAGTTTTGGAATTTGTAAAGTTTTCACTTATGAATACTTTAATTCCAAGTTAGCCCTTAGAATTTTAAAAGTTAAAATTCAAACCTTATACTTTATAATATTATAAGTTAATAATATATATATATATATATATGTATAAGAGTAAAGTCAGTCTTACCGCTAGTACGCCTCATTCACGAAGCCGGTCTATAAGGTGGGTATAAGGTTGTTGCCTATAAAATGGCAACTTAATGGGTGTCCACTCTCACCCACCGCTTGCTTGACTGGTGGAGGGTCGTTAGCCGAACGGGTTTGACAGGACTAGAATTCTCCCGTCATTAAAAGTATTAATGATAATACTAAGTAACTAAACTCTTAATAATACCCAATCTTAGTTACTTAGGAAAAATGTGAATAAGGTGCTAACCCATGAAATTACACTTTACACTTTGTCTAAGTCGTTAGTGGAGCATGTGTGGTTAACCGGCACACTAACTTGGACTTAACAAGGTAGGTAAAGGGTGACTTAATATTTATCATAGTATCGATGGAGCCTGTGTGGTTAACCGGCACATCGATTGAGGGGTAATTTATTAAGGGTACCACGTGATTTGCATGGTTACTTCACACCTTGTTTTGTGATCCTCGGCATCCCAGTCACAAAACCTGAAGGGCACACTCGAGATTGAAACATGCCTTTGAAAAGTTCAATGAATCTCAAAGATCTAGGAGTTTCAAAACCAATTAAAACCTAATAATTCATTTCTTTTATCTTGGTGGAAATTGGTGAATCGTCATTCACCTACTTTCAAATATTTTATAGCTTGGATTACGGCATACCTCTTCTAAGTTATAAAATAGTTTGTTGGGTCCTAGCCTTAATATTTCATATTGGGTGTCATATTAAGGACTTTAAATCAACTATCTTGAATATCTCCCAAATGATGTCTGTAATAGACACCTATGATCTTCCCAAATCTAGTGAAACAAGGTTTCCTAAATGAAGATGATGTACTTTGGAAATCATACTTCTTTCACCTCCTCCAATTATTCTCCCCAACCCACAAGTTCTTGAAAAGTTTAAGGTCACTCAAGCCCTATTGGCAAGGCAAGGTCTAGGTGTGAACACATCTTGGAGATGTAGTCACATATTGACAAGCCGGGAGAGTTGGGTGTCAAAGTCTTGAGAAAGTTGGTGGTTCAATCACTTTCTAAGTCACATAGTGAGTTCCTTTGGGACACCTATGAAACAGACTATGACAAGACCCTTAACGATCTTATCTATTTGCTAAGATCAACTTCCTAAAACTTTATGGACATTGACAATGATGACATTGGATATCCAGTAAAGCATTCTCTTCCCAATGGAAAGGGATCGGCCATAGTCCACTCGGTTGACCAAATGGTAAAGAGAAAAGCTAAGTCTGTGATAATCTCGTGTACCATTATCAAAGGGTCCATATGTTTATATTGCCAAGGGAAGGGGCATTGGTTGCGAAGCTGCCAAATTTACCTAAGGATGTTAAAGTCAATAAGTTTGACTCTACTTCAGGTAAAGACCACTATCTAACTCTGTTAAGTTTCTATTCTGAGATTCCTGATACATGATGTGACTGGGTCACATGGTGATGTTTTAAGAATCAAAGAAAAGTGAAGAAACTTAAAGAAAGAATATGCTGAATCTGATGGCGTAGATGGATTTCTATCGCATAGTTTGAAGATCGGATTCTTGAGCAACTTCTTAGGAGTTATGAGATATTGCTTAGGAATAGATAACAACAGGTTTTCATATGGATTGTAAGGATAAGTTTTTCCGCAAAGTTTTAAAATAAAAGAAAAATTTTTTGATTTTATTTATTTTAAAATATCCTTACAATGGCTTTTGAGGAAAAATTGTTGCTTACATGATTCCATTAAGAGCAAGAGTGGAAATATGAAATTGATTCTTTCATTTGTGGTAATGTCTAGATTTACCAAATAAGGAAAGATTCTCATCACCCAAGTTTCAATTGGACCGGAACTTGGAATCATGCAAGTTGTATAGCATGATGAATGAGAACTTTCAAGTTTTGGAAAATTAAGACTAATTACTCGGCGACATGGATGTGTGAGTCAAGTAAAGGACTAAGGGATCGAGTACACATTCTTGTGCACTGATTAAGTCCACCACAAAAGATTGATAAGACTATTCGTCATAGTTTACTAAAGCTCAGTAAATATGATTATACTTACAAGCTTAAGTGTAACTCTGAGACATTGGAAAAGGTTCCAATGTATGGCAGGGCGAATAAGAAGAATCAAATTAGGCAGAAGGATAAAAGTTTCTCATATCTGAAAAGATGGGAGAGTACTTTAGTATCAGTTTTGTGATCATCTTAATGATTAAGAAACCATATCAAAATTAGTTCTCTAAGGAAATCTTAGTGCATTCTTATGACTAAGAAGAGGAACTTCAATTGTTGAAATGGTTAAATCAAGAAGATGAGTCATACTTCGTTCCAATACAAGTCTTAGAGTCATACTCCAAGATTGTCATTTGAGTGACATGTCTTAAAGAAGGTTTAAAACACTTGTCAAATGTAAGAGTAAAAGTTTTCTACTCTTGTACATTTGAAATTGGTAAGTTGTGATGTTTTGGATAAAACAAAGACCAACTTAGGCCAATTGGGTAAAGTGTTTTTCTTGATTAGAATCCGCACTATCTCTTGGATGTTTGACAAGGGAGTCTTATATGTCAAGAGGACAGTGGGAGTCTTAAAGGTCTTGAAAGTCTCAAGAAATAATCAAGAATAAAACCTAAAGTTCTTCACTAGCACACGACTTGAGGTTTATAACCTATCGTGTTGACATATCTGTGCCCATTCCAGTTAAAGTTGGCTTTGCATATGAGTTCTTAGAGTTCTCAGTTTGTTGCATAACAACTTGGAAGCAATGGCAGGCCCTTGAGCTGCCAGGTGGCAAGAAGTTAAGATTGAGTTCAATCCATATGGTTTTGGATTTGTCATTATCTTTGTCTTGTGATTATGGTTTGACAAATTCATATGGGTAGGAACTCATACACCATATAAATCTAAGTGTCATAAGGTTTCTCTCCGATTCATGAAAATGATGGTGAGGAAACGCTTTCACTAAGTAGATTTTACGAAGATATCAATTGTGTTATTTGCGTTTTCAAAAGTCGTTAGTGGAGCGCGTGTGGTTAACCGGCACACTAACATGGACTTGTGAGAAATGGCCAATGCCTAAGCAATTGAGACCATGATTACGGTATCCCTTTTCATGGTTCTTGAAATTGCTTAGACACACAAGTGAGCTATCTACGGAAAGGGTGTATGAATCTAAATTTCAGACTGTCCAGCTGATTTCTGAGTACATGTCAAAGCTAGTGGGAGCATAAGTGTTATGCCAATAATCATCATGTTAGTGGGAGCATGATAATTATGATAAGTATTGCAAGTTAGCAATGTTAATTATAGAAAACAAAAGTTTCAATTGGGAAAAAGTTGTTTTGCTATAATTAAGGGAGAGGAAATTATGCTTCATCTCAAATCTATAAGCTTAGATCGTGAGGTTTTAATCATTTAGTCAAGGATATATATGAATTTCATGTTGGAATGGCTCAACATAAGGAAATTCTGTATATGGGTCCATTATTTGTGTTCTAAAATTCGATTATGATTACGGCATCCCTTTTCATAATCTGAATTATGAGAACTTGGCAAATTGAAATGGAAATATTATAGCAAAAGACTGGTTTAGTCTTTATGTAAGACATCATGAATCGTGTCCCATATGCTTCGGATATAGGATCGATTACATGTGCTATATTCATCTGTTCTAAAATTTTCCAAATGCCTGGGGCATTAAGAAGGGAAAAGGTTTAGAACTGGATATGACTAAAAGGATTAAACAATTGTCGAGGACAATCTAAGGTTTACCAAAGATTGGTTACTCAAGGACAATTGGAAGTATAGTGATAATTCTGGAAGGACCATATTGACATAATCTGTAAGGAGGCAACTCTTGTTCAGAAGTGATAGTCAAAATGGAATCTGGAAATGTTTCAAAGTTAGAATTTTCAATCTGTGTAAGATTAAGGAAACTTAATGCAAGAAGGATATTTCCAAGGAGTTGATCTCCTTTGGAATACTCTGTAATTATTGTTGCCAAGTCTTTGTGACTTTGTGCATAATCGTTACAAGAGGATCAATGCATATAAGTTTAGAATCTAACAGATTTCTGTAAATGGCATGAATTTGGAATTCTTGCATTTGCAGTAAGGATTTGGGAGTGTGAAAAGAGAATCATTGAAGTTATGTTCAATTGATCTAGTTCACAAAGTAAAGATCATAGACAAACATAGTATGCATACTTGGTGTGTGGCATGACTAGTGTTTAAGAAAACATAGTGTACATGCTTGGAGCATGGGACAACTATTGTTTTAAATTCAAGAATAAAGTTGATAGCTGAAACAGTATACAATGAATAATGTGTAATCATATGGTGATAAATAAAAGGTGTTTTATTTATGTTCAAAGGGTTGATACCATATTGGATTCAATTATTATTGTGTTTTATTTTGCATGTTTTGACTTCCCGAATAAACTGGGTTATTCTTCCTGAATGACTAAGTTATTCAAACATCCACAGTCGGTCATATGTTGGAAGTAGATATGAATTAAGACTGTCATGGGTTGGCTTGTAGAGGTCTAAGGTGTTGGACAAAGGGCTACAACACTCATGAGTGCTCATAAGTTCTGAGTATTGGAATCAACCCGCGCTCATTGGAATCACTTAATGGATTTTATCACGAGTGATCATGAGACGATAACATCTTATATTCTTCAAACCTAGAGATATGAGTTGTTACTATGAGTTGGTTGTACATTGATTGCACGAAAACGCATTTGGTAACTCGGTGCTATAAAACGTGCCTTTGTGTATGATTCAACAAGTAGTAGAACAAGCCATATGAGTCGAAGTTTATCCATTCCTTTTACCTTCGGGATAAAAGCGATATATGTGGGCCCCTCGATGATTTGATGATGACAAATGGAAGTGCTCGGCCGGGCCAGGACTGATTTGATTCGTTCAATTAGTCAGTCGTCATAAATCGCAAATCGGGAAACAACAAATGGACAGAGAGAATGATTATAATCCATGTCTCAGTCCATATGATATCTAGAATGGAGGAATATATGATCCCTTATCTAATGGACAAGTCACTGACAAAGGTCAGAGTACGACAGAAGCTTTTGAGAGCTACGATTGCCAGTTAGGTTTGAAGTCATACGCAATAATAGTTTTAGACTTATCCAAGTGGGAGACTGTTGGATTAATGTCTAAGTCCATAACTATATTTGGTATGTACTTGACCCGACCCGGCATGGTCCATTTGGGTTGCACTTCACCGACACAATTTATATGGATAATCTTTTGAGAATAGTATGTTTATGATTAATATTAATATGTTATAAGTTCTAATATATTAATATGGAATCATATTATTTAATTAGTATTGATCAAGAATTAATTTATAATTAATTAAGTGATCAAAAGGAACTAATTAAATATGGACTCTTATATATATGGAATGGGCCAAGTTCATTTAGGTTGGGCTAAGCTTTCATGGATAGTCCATGGAGTGTTTAACCCATGGATCCTAGGAAATGAAAGGTCATGGGTATTAGGGTTTAACCCTAATCCTCCATACTATATAAAGATGTCTTTGGTTGGTGAAATTGGCACAAGTGTGGATACACTAAAGAAGGGCTAGCCAATTTCACTAGAGAGAACCAAGTAATCATATTCTCTAAAGTATTCCAAGGTGTCTTGGTGATTTGTGATTCCACTTGAGGCTTCCACACTATTGGGGCTAAGCTCTTAAAGGTTGAAGACATCAAGCTACATCAAGAGGTATGTATTCTATCTTGTTACATTCATAGTTTTTGTATGCTAGATTAGGATAATACCTTGGATGTTCTTATTTGCATGTATAATAGAGAAAACATAGATCCAAGGTATTTAGGGTTGCATGTACACTTAGGAAGTGTTAGAATGCACATAACCCAACATATATATGTACACATGATATATAATCAATATTGAAACGACCTTCGGACGACTACCCGATATCCCACCAGACCACATCCAAATCGAGGAAAAGGAAACAGGGCGGACGACCTTCCTAAGCCTTTTAAACATTGCATATATAACTATACATATACGGGCATGCAATTTCTTATAAGTATAACAAAGTTTAAGTAAAGGTATTTGATAAGTAAAAGAGTTTGTAAAGCAGTTTGAAGTAAAACAGTTTGATAAACAATTTGAACGGAAATAAAATCATTGGTTTTGTAATTATTAATCACATGTGATTGATGTAATAACTATAATTATTCAACTTGTATTCCCCCCCCCCCCCCCATAAAAGCATTTCAAACATTTAAAAGTATTTCAAAGGTTAATTAAAGGGGTATGAACTCACTTGTGGTGAGTGGATTGGATTGAAGTGTCGGATACTGTGCTAGGTGGAAAACGGAGACCTGTACACATGCACGAGCCTAGTTATCATATAATTAACATATATATAACTAATTAGCCAAATAATAACTAATAAATTAAGTTGGGACACTCTAGAACATGAAAGCACTTTGTATAAGTGTTATAAGTCCTAAGGGTTGCATCTAAGTTGTTGTGGGACAAGGTTAAAGGGGTTTGGGGTTCCAAAAGACCTTATCTATGTTTTTACTTTTCATTAAACTCCACACAAGGAGTTTACGGTCATAAACCCTTGTGTTTACGGCCGTGAACTCCTAGACTTAGTGTCATTTTGTGTTTTGAAGTCCTAAATGATTTCTAGAAGCAATTTGACTTGGTGGTTTAATCCTTGGAAGGGTTTAGGGCATCAAAACACTCTTTTTAGGAGTTTTCGGCCCAAAGGCCATTTCCTTTTGATTTGGCTGCCATAAACTCATATGGAAGTGGATATTTTTGTGCTTTCAAGTCCCAAACTCATGTAGGATAGGTTGCATACATTTATCTAAGGCTAATGAAGGCCTTAGGCACACAGTGGTGCACTTCTTTCATGTTTACGACCCTAGAGCCTTTTCCCTTAGAGATTACGACTGTAATCTCTCTTTGGGAGGGGTTGATGATGTTTTAAGGTCCCTCAAATAACTAGGCGTAAATCTAGGTAATTGTCCAAAGCTTTAGGAGTGTTCAAACCACTCTTTGGTCCTTGTTTTTGGAGTTCACGGTCCAAGAACTTCTTGGGCCGTGAACACCTAAATCTTGGTGTTCTTTGATGGTTTCTAGTCTTAAATAAACCTATATACAAGCCAAAGATAGTTGCATAACACGGGGAAAGGACTAGACATCATTTAAGCCTTATATAGGAGTTTACTCTCCAAGAACGTTCTTGGGCGGTAAACTCCCGAATCTAGTTGTTTTGCTATTAAAGCTATGTTATTAAGCACATTATAAGCATTATGAAACAACTAGAGAAGTGTACTCATGATTTGGGATGAAAACCCAAAGATCCGAGAGACAGAAAATGGCTTTTCTCTAGTTGGAAATGTAACTAATGAAATAATTTGGTTAAGAATCATATATATAGTCCTGGGATTTTTGGCAGAAAATATTTTTATTCAAGAAATGAACTCTAATATCATAAGGTTTTGAAATACACGAGTTTTACAAACCCATGTGCATCCAATCTCCTGATATCTCCTTAAATGTAAACCTTGAAATACTCAAACCTATTCGGAAAAGTCTAAAATTCACTGTAACTGGTCTAGCTTCTATTGACTTGATAATGTTCGTACAGAATGGAAATTTCGGGTTGTCACAACCTCTGATATTTAGCCTGATTCTATGCAATCTCGGACTCTATATCATGTACAAGTTCACTATCAACAAGGCTCTGATACCAATCTGTCACACCCTCAAACAAAGGATGGCAGAAACGTCCGAGGGTGGAGGACTTCATGTATAGTATCATAAAAACGAATATAATAGTGATCAAAGTAAATACAACCATCAAAAATAGAATCGAGAAAGTTACATGGTTTCATGAGTTACATGTTTCATAATCGATTACAATTTAATAATAAAATGGTTTTTCTGACATCGTAGCATTCCATCCTCAAAAACTGCTAGTTACTTGCTTTTATTGATTTCCTTAGAATAAAATTAATATTGAAAGAGTGTCAACGATTAAGTTGGCGAGTGCATAAACTTTTGTATGTAGAGTTGAAATGCTTTCTTTGTAAATGTAGTGTATGTTCAAGAAAAATCCAATTTTTTCCTTATAAAATGATTTGTAGTCTTAAGACTCAAAGAGCGAAAGGTACAAGTCTTTTATGTACTTATGATAGTAAGTGCAGTTTTAAATAAATAAGACCCTTATGCATGTAAGAATCCCCGTAAACTATACGTGTCGTTGTTTCCCTATGTGATTTATTATAATGGTGCAATTGACATAGTAAGTCAGTTACGTACTTCGGGCGTCAGAATGTTTTGACATTTGTCACCCCAGACCTGCCGGTCTAACTTTTGCATGCAGCTTAGGTGCGGGATTATCAGTCTTAATATAGCTCTATACATAAGTCTCACGCTCTCCTTAGAAAAGACTATGGCTATGATACAGGACTTTAACCAGTACACTAAAGAGTACAATGAAGTAATGTCTCACAATTTGATTCAATGAGTTTACGTGTAGTGAGAATGAAAACCCTTTTTGTAGTAATAATGAAACCCTTATGTTCGTAGTGTTTATGTACCGTAAACTATACCTATTATAGTTTATCATGTGAGTTTGTAATGATGAAAGACACTTATGTGAATGAATAGTTCTTTTTCATGGAAGTAAAATAACATGAAATAGAATCAATATGTAGCTATTTATTGTTATACACTTTGCTCCACATGTAACAAAGTGTTAGTGAACTTGTCAACTATTTTACTTGTTTTAACTTTTCTATCACTGTTTTTAGACAAATCATACAAAAATTACCGTAAGTCAAAAACTGAATCCATAAACTCTAGGGGTTCAAAATATATGTCTAGTTTGTTCGTAATTTTTATTATGATTTTTAATGTTACCCAACCAGTGTGAAAATGTCCATCTTCACAAATTGGTCCAAAATCATTCCTGAAATGATAGGCAGTTTTGTAAAATTCACCATAAATTGTAGAAATATCGTATGAACATGTTCAAGTTGTCATTAGAAAGGTATAAACCTGAGCTATTCGTATATTGAACAGTTTTGAAATATCTTAGGTTTAAGATGGTCAAAACAGCTCGTGAATAGGCCATAACTTTTCTATTGAAAGGTGTTGTTTGAGATAGAATTTGTTTTAGTGTTGTAACTTGTATTCTCCTTCTTAAAACTTGAAGAAAACATGAAAATTTAGGGGTATCAACTCACCTTGAGTGACTTTTTGTGGTGGAGGGTTGAGGAATGGGAGTTTCAAGTCAAGAACACTTGAAGGGTGCTTGAAGATTTGAAGATCCTAAGAACAAATATGTTGATATTTGTGTAAATGGTCCATGATTTGCATGAAGAAGTGTAGAATTTTTAGGATTTCAATGAAGATGCTTACCAAGACTGGAGGAAAACTCAAGAATACTTCTTGTCAAAAAGATTGTGACTGAGAAAGAGAGAAGGAAGTTTGCTTTTGGTGAAAGAAAATGAGATCTTGAATGTGAAGAATAAAGATTTCTTTGGTAGATTTGATTAGAGAAAATCTGATGGAATGTTGGGATGATTTGAAAAAGGACAATGGTTTGTTTAGGTAGAGTGTGAATAGTGACATAAAGTGGGTGTGGGGATGGCTTGGTATCATAATTTTAGTGAAAAGTCAACAAGTACCGTTAGATATTATCTTGAACAAAATTATGATTTATAAATAATAAATCCTCAAAATAGGAATAAGATATGAGTCTAGGATGTCTAATATGTCAAAAGTATGAATTGGGTGAAAATCCCATGTCAAAATCATAGAAAAACGTGCTTAAAATACAAAACGAGTAAAAAACAGGGACGACGATGCGAACCTGTGAAGGGTAGGCTCGCAACCGAGATGGTTCGTGGTCTAAGTGGGTTCTCCTGCGAATGTGAGGATCGGTGTGAGCTTTGTTGAGCACATGCGAACCTGGCCGAGGATGCGAAGGTAAGGCTCGCTGCGAGGGAGGAGTCTGGTGCAAACATTGTCGAGTAGAAGTGAATGAGCCTAAGAAGATGCGAATGTGCCCAGTCTGGAGGCGAACTTGCCCGGTTTCCAGTGAGAGGAAGGTTCGTGCGAGATTTCTAGCTAGGCTGTGAACATCCACTAAAAAGTGAACGTGCCTAGTGCCTGCGAAGGTCTGCGAGCATTCGCAGGTGAACAGTAACCTGCGAACCTCCAAGCCCCTTTTTGACATCCTTCTTCCATTTTAAGCTTTTTTCGACCAAGGGAAGGTTCGGGATGACATGGTTGTTCATAGAAAAGTTGGAAATTGAGATTTTTATTACCAAGAGGTTTGAGAGAGATTGGTAGAGATTTTTGGGAGGGATTTGGGAGAGACTTTGTTTGTAGCCTTTATTAGTGTTCGACCCCGTAATGCAAGGTTTGTAAACCCCACTATGCCTTGTTTTGAATGCTTTACGCCCCCGAAGGGTACAAAATAGTGCTTTATAGGTTCGTTACATCACTCACACTTGTTGAGTTTATCGGTTTGACTCGTTGACTTTGTTTGACTTTCACTTCACCAGAAATTGACGGTTGTCACATCATCCCCCCGTTAAAGGGAATTGCGTCCTAAAATTAGCATTTCGAATGGGACTTCAAGGATTGAAGTAAAGATGTGGGAATCTTTGTTTCATCTGATCTTCGCGTTCCCCGGTGAACTCGTATCGTCATTTAGCATTCCATCGGACCTTCACAATGGGTATGCGTCTTTATTTCGTTCTTTTGATCTCTTTATCCATGATCTCTACCTGTTCTTCTATGAAGCGGAGACGCTCGTTGATTTCAATTTCGTCAAGAGGAATGACAAGATTCTCATAAGACAAGCACTTCTTTAAATTGGACACATGAAAGGTAGGGTGTACCTTAGTGAGTTCTTGCGGTGATCGAAGCTTGTCTACTACCGGGCCAATCCTTGCGAGGATCTCGAACGGCCCGATGTACCTTGGTTTTAGTTTCCCACGTTTTCCAAAACGCATCAATCCTTTGTAGGGTGATACCTTTAACAACACCTGGTCTACAACCTAGAATTCCAAGGGCTTCTGTCAATTATCCGCATAACTCTTCTGTCTGTCTCTAAAAGCCTTTAATCATTCACGGATTTGAATAATCTTCTTGGTCGTTTCTCTTATGAACTACGGGCCAGTGAAAGTGTGGGACTTGCCCCTTATCTAGTTGCGTGCCACCCACTTCAGCTCAGCACAGTTGTGATCTGCACTTACGACCATAGAGGGCTTCGAATGGGGCAACCTTGATGCTAGTTTGATAGTTGTTATTGTATGAGAATTCGATAAGTGGTAAATGGGCATCCCAAGCGTTACCAAAATCTATCACATAAGCTCGTAGCATGTATTCTATTGTTTGTATAGTTCTCTCACTCTGCCCATCAGTTTGTGGGTGGGAGGTTGTACTCATGTCTCACCTAGTTTCCAAGGATTTTTGAAGTGACTGCCAGAACCATGAGGTAAATTGACTATCCCTGTCAGAGATAATGGATATTGGTATACCATGCAGTCGTATGATCTCCTTAATGTATGTTATGGTCATTTTTTCCATCTTGTTGGTTTCCTTTATTTGTAGGAATTGTGCGGATTTGGTTGACCTATCCACGATCACCTAAATGGTATCGAGACCACTGGTTGTCTTGGGTAACTTGGTTATGAAATCCATTGCGATATGTTGCCACTTCCACTCGGGTATCTCTGGTTGCTGTAACAAACCCGAGGACTTTTGGTATTCTACTTTGACCTTGGCACAATTCAGGAACTTACTCACAAAGGTAGTAATTTTGGCTTTCATATTAGGCCACAAATAAAGTTTCTTAACATCTAGATACATCTTGTCTGAACCATGATGTACGGAGTATTGAGTTTTGTGTGCTTCATTCATGACGACGTCCCTGAATCCACCATACTTCGGTGTCCAGATCTGGTTCATGAGATAACGAATTTCTTCATCCTTGACTTCCAGGTTCTTATCCATTCCTCTTAAAGTATCTCCTGTCACATTCTCTCATTTCAAAGCTTCCAGTTGAGCCTCTTTGATTTGTGTGGACAGGTGTGAATGGATTGTCATGGTTAATGAATTTACTCGATGGCCTGAGTATTCCTTTCGGTTGTTGGCGTCAACTACCACATTGGCTTTTCCAGGGTGATAACAAATCTCGCATTCATAATCGTTCAATAGTTCTACCCATCGCCTCTGACTCATGTTGAGATCTTTTTGATTGAGGATGTGCTAAAGGCTTTTATGATTGGTGAAGATAGTACATTTTATTCCATAGATGTAGTGCCTCTAGATCTTTAGAGAGGATACTACTGCTCCGAGTTCGAGGCCGTGTGTGGCGTAGTTGAACTCATGCATTTTTAGTTGTCTCAAGGAGTAGGCAATGACTCTTCCTCGTCGCATTAACAGACATCCAAGACCCTGGTTCGACATGTCGCAGTAGACCACAAAGTCTTCATTTCTTTCCAGTAGGAATAAAATAAGAGCATTACATAGGACCTGCTTTAGCGTTTGGAACACGGTTTCTTTCTTCTCTCCCCAAATGAAGTTTACACCCTTTTGAGTTAGGGTGGTAAGTGGTTTGGCGATCTTGGAGAAGTTTTGCATGAACCTTCTGTTGGGTTTTGAGCATTCTAACACTCCTAAGTGTACATGCAACCCTAAATACCTTGGATCTATGTTTTCTCTATTATACATGCAAATAAGAACTTCCAAGGTATTATCCTAATCTAGCATACAAAACAATAACTATAGCAAGATAGAATACATACCTCTTTGGTGTAGAAAGTCTTCATGAAGCTTGAGTGCCAAGTGCCCTAAGTGTGACACCTCAAATGGTTCACACAACACCAAATACACTTGGAATAACTTAGAGAGAATTCTACACTTCATGAAATCGGCTAGCCCTCTCTAGAATAATACTAGTGCCGATTTTGCCAAGAATAATATCTTTATATATAGTGTTACAATTAGGGCAAACCCTAATTGTCATGACTTTCCATTTCCTTGGATCCATGGGTTCAAATACACCATGGAGCATCCATGGAGCATCATATGGGTTTTGGCCCAACTAGATAATCCATGGAGCATTATCCCACTATACAAGTATGGATGATTTACACAATCAACCCATATATTTAATTAGTCTTCTTTTCATCACTTAATTAATCCTAGATTAATTCTCGATCAATACTATCTAAATAATCTTATTATTCTTATTATTAATATACTAGAACTTATAATATATTAATAATCATAAGTGTCTTATTTCTCTCTTTTAGTCTATCCAAGTGCATGATGCCATGCAACCCAAATGGACCATGCCGGGTCGGGTCAAGTCTTACCAATAATAGTTATGGACTTAGACATTAATCCAACAGTCTCCCACTTGGATAAGTCTAAAACTATTATTGCGTATGACTTCAGGAACCAACTGGCAATCGTAGCTCTCAAAAGCTTCTGTCGAACTCTGACCTTGTATATGAACTCTGACCTTTGTCAATGACTTGTCCATTAGATAAGGGATCATATATTCCTCCATTCTAGATATCATATGGACTGAGACATGGATTATAATCATTCTCTCTGTCCATTTGTTGTTTCCCGATTTGCGATTTATGACGACTGACTAATTGAACAAATCAAATCAAACCTGGCCCGGCCGAGCACTTACATTTGTCATCATCAAATCATCGAGGGGCCCACAGATATCGCTTTTATCCCGAAGGTAAAAGGAATGGATAAACTTCGACTCATATGGCTTGTTCTACTACTTGTTGAATCATACACAAAGGCACGTTTTATAACACCGAGTTACCGTATGCGTTTTCGTGCAATCAATGTACAACCAACTCATAGTAACAACTCATATCTCTAGGTTTAAAGAATATAAGATATTATCGTCTCATGATCACTCGTGATAAGATCCATGAAGTGATTCCAATAAGCGCGGGTTGAATCCAATACTCAGAACTTATGAGCACTCATGAGTGTTGTAGCCCTTTGTCCAACACCTTAGACCTCTACAAGCCAACCCATGACAGTCTTAATTCATATCTACTTCCAACATATGACCGACTGTGGATGGTTTGAATAACTTAGTCATTCCGGAAGAATAACCCAGTTTATTCGGGAAGTCAAAACATGCAAAATGAAACACAATAATAATTGAATCCAATATGGTATCAACCCTTTGAACATAAATAAAACACCTTTTATTTATCACCATATGATTACACATTATTCATTGTATATTGTTTCAGCTATCAACTTTATTCTTGAATTTAAAACAATAGTTGTCCCATGCTCCAAGCATGTACACTATGTTTTCTTAAACACTAGTCATGCCACACACCAAGTATGCATACTATGTTTGTCTATGATCTTTACTTTGTGAACTAGATCAATTGAACATAACTTCAATGATTCTCTTTTCACACTCCCAAATCCTTACTGCAAATGCAAGAATTCCAAATTCATGCCATTTACTGAAATCTGTTAGATTCTCAACTTATATGCATTGATCCTCTTGTAACGATTATGCACAAACTCACAAAGACTTGGCAACAATCATTACAGAGTATTCCAAAGGAGATCAACTCCTTGGAAATATCCTTCTTGCATTAAGTTTCCTTAATGTTACACAGAATGAAATTTCTAACTTTGAAACATTTCCAGATTCCATTTTGACTATCACTTGTGAACAAGAGTTGCCTCCTTCCAGATTATGTCAATCTGGTCCTTCCAGAATTATCACTACACTTCCAACTATCCTTGAGCAACCAATCTTTGGTAAACCTTAGATTGTTCTCGACAATTGTTTAATCCTTTTAGTCATATCCAGTTCTAAACCTTTTCCCTTCTTAGTGCCCTAGGCATTTGGAAAATTTTAGAAAGGATGAATATAGCACATGTAATCGATCCAATATCTGAAGCATATGGGAATCGATTCATTATGTCTCACATAAAGACTAAACCAGTCTTTTGCTATAACATTTCCATTTCTATTTGCCAAGTTCTCATAATTCAGATTATGAAAAGGGATGCCGTAATCATAATCGAATTTTAGAACGCAAATAATGGACCCATATACATAATTTCCTTATGTTGAGCTATTCCAACATGAAATTCATATATATATCCTTGACTAAATGATTAAAACCTCACGATCTAAGCTTATAGATTTGAGATGAAGTATAATTTCCTCTCCCTTAATTATAGCAAAACAACTTTTTCCCAATTGAAACCTTTTGTTTTCTATAATTAACATTGCTAACTTGCAATATTTATCATAATTATCATGCTCCCACTAACATGACAATTATTAGCATAACACTTATGCTCCCACTAGCTTTGACATGTTCTCAGAAATCACCTGGACTTCTAGAAATCAATACTTCATTGACTTTCTTACCAAAGTTCAGATTTCTGATGCTAGATTGTTTTGATAAAACTTTATCAAAATCATACACCTTCCCTTAGATAGCACACTTGTGTATCTAAACAATTATGAAGAGGTATGCCGTAATCATAATGGTTAGACCTTTTTGCCACTTCTCACAAGTCCAGGTTAGTGTGCCGGTAAACCACACACGCTCCACTAACGACTTTGAGAATGCAAATATCACAATTGCTATCTAGCTAAAATCTACTTAGTGAAAGTGTTTCCTCACCATCATTTTCATGAATCGGAGAGAAACCTTATGACACTTAGATTTTATGGTGTATGAGTTCCTACCCATATGAATTTGTCAAAACCATAATCACAAGACACAGATAATGACAAATCCAAAACCATATGGATTGAACTCAATCTTAATTTCTTGCCACCTGGCAGCTCAAGGGTCGGCCATTGCTTCCAAGTAGTTATGCAACCAATTGAGAACTCTAAGAACTTATACACAAAGCCAACTTTAACTGGAATGGGCACAGATATGTCAACACGATAGGTTATAAACCTCAAGTCGTGTGCTAGATAAGAACTTCAAGTTTTATTCTTGATTAGTTCTTGAGACTTTCAAGACCTTTATGACTCCCACTGTCCTCTTGACCTATAAGACTCCCTTGTCAAACATCCAATAGATAGTGCGGATTCTAACCAAGACAAACACTTCACACAATTGGCCTAAGTTGGTCTTTGTTTTATCCAAAACATCACAACTTACCAATTTCAAATGTACAAGAGTAGAAAACATTTACTCTTACATTTGACAAGTGTTTTAAACCTTCTTTAAGACATGTCACTCAAGTTACAATCTTGGAGTATGACTCTAAGACTTGTATTGAAACGAAGTATGACTCATCTTCTTGATTTAACCACTTCAACAATTCAAGTTCCTCTTCTTAGTCATAAGAATGCACTAAGATTTCCTTAGAGAACTAATTGTGCTATGGTTTCTTAATCATTAAGATGATCGCAAAACTGATACTAAAGTACTCTCCCATCTTTTCAGATTTGAGAAACTTTTATCCTTCTGCCTAAGTTGATTCTTCTTATTCGCTCTGCCATACATTGGAACCTTTTCCAATGTCTTAGAGTTACACTTAAGCTTGTAAGTATAATCATATTTACTGAGCTTTAGTAAACTATGACGAATAGTCTTATCAATCTTTTGTGGTGGACTTGACTAGTGCACAAGACTATGTACTCGATCCCTTAGTCCATTACTTGACTCACACATCCATGTGACTGAGTAATTAGTCTTCATTTTCCAAAACTTGAAAGTTCTCATTCATCATGCTATATAACTTGCACGATTCCAAGTTTCGGTCCAATTGAAACTTGGGTGATGAGAATCTTTCCTTATTTGGTAAATTTTGACATTACCACAAATGAAAGAATCAATTTCATATTTCCACTCTTGCTATTAATGGGATCATATAAGCAACAATTTTTCCTCAAATGCCATTGTAAGGATATTTTAAAATAAATAAAATAAAAATTTTCTTATATTTTAAACTTTGCGGAAAACTTATCCTTACAATCCATATGAAAACTTGTTGTTACCTATTCCTAAGCAATATCTCATAACTCCTAAGAAGTAGCTCAAGAATCCGATCTTCAAACTATGCGATAGAAATCCATCTACGCCATCAGATTCAGCATATTCTTTCTTTAAGTTTCTTCACTTTTCTTTGATTCTTAAAACATCACCATGTGACCCAGTCACATCATGTATCAAGAATCTCAGAATAGAAACTTAACAGAGTTAGATAGTGGAATTTACCTGAAGTAGAGTCAAACTTATTGACTTTAACATCCTTAGGTAGATTTGGCAGCTTCGCAACCAATGCCCCTTCCTTTGGCAACATAAACATATGGACCCTTTGATAATGGTACACGGGACTATCACAGACTTAGCTTTTCTCTTTACCATTTGGTCAACCAAGTTGACTATGGCCGATCCCTTTCCATTGGGAAGAGAATGCTTTTCTGGATTTCCTGTGTCACTATTGTCAATGTCCATCAAGTTTTAAGGAAGTTGACCTTAGATAAGATCATTAAGGGTCTTGTCATAGTCTGTTTCATAGGTGTCCCAAAGGAACTCACTATGTGACTTAGAAAGTGATTGAACCACCAACTTTCTCAAGACTTTGACACCCAATTCTCCCGGCTTGTCAATATGTGACTACATCTCCAAGATGTGATCACACCTAGACCTTGCCTTGCCAATAGGGCTTGCGTGACCTTAAACTTTTCAAGAACTTATGGGTTAGGGAGATTAGTTGGAGGAGGAGAAAGAAGTATGATATCCATGGGACATCATCTTCATTAGGAAACCTTGTTTCAAGAGATTTGGGAAGATCATAGGTGTCTAAACCAGACATCTTTTGGGAGATATTCAAGATAGTTGATTTTAAGTCCTTAATATGACACCCAATATGAAATATTAAGGCTAGGACCCAACAAACTATTTTATAACTTAGAAGAGGTATGCCGTAATCCAAGCTATAAAATATTTGAAGGTAGGTGAATGACGATTCACCAATTTCCACCAAGATAAACTAAATGTATTATTAGGTTTTACTTGATTGTGAAACTCCTAGATCTTTGAGATTCATTGAACTTTTCAAAGGCATGTTTCAATCTCGAGTGTGCCCTTCAGGTTTTGTGACTGGGATGCCGAGGATCACAAAACAAGGTGTGAAGTAACCATGCAAATCACTTGGTACCCTTAATAAATTACCCCTCAATCGATGTGCCGGTTAACCACACACGCTCCATCGATACTATGATAAATATTAAGTCACCCTTTACCTACCTTGTTAAGTCCAAGTTAGTGTGCCGGTTAACCACACACGCTCCACTAACGACTTAGACAAAGTGTAAAGTGTAATTTCATGGGTTAGCACCTTATTCACATTTTTCCTAAGTAACTAAGATTGGGTATTATTAAGAGTTTAGTTACTTAGTATTATCATTAATACTTTTAATGAAGGAGAATTATAGTCTTGTCAAACCCGTTCGGCTAACGACCCTCCACCGGTCAAGCAAGCGGTGGGTGAGAGTGGACACCCATTAAGTTGCCATTTTATAGGCAACAACCTTATACCCACCTTATAGACCGGTTTCGTGAATGAGGCGTACTAGCGGTAAGACTGACTTTACTCTTATACATACATACATATATATATATATATATATATATATATATATATATATATATATATTATTAACTTATAATATTATAAAGTATAAGGGTTGAATTTTAACTCTTTAAAATTCTAAGGGCTAACTTGGAATTAAAGTATTCATAAGTGAAAACTTTTCAAATTCCAAAACTTGAGGGCAAGTTTTGAAACTATTCAAAACTAATTAACTCCATAACTTATGTGTTTAAAGTAGTTTTAATCCAAAAACTCTTCAAGTTCCATAACTTGAGGACAAGTTATGGAAGACTTTAAATTAATAAAAAAAGTAACTTTTTCTTTATTTTATAACTTATGGATTTAATTATGGTTACATATTTTTCTTTAATGAAGTGACTCTTGAACTTCCATAACTTGAGAACAAGTTATGAAGTCATAAAAAAAAATTATTCAATGACACAAGACTCTACATTTTGTAACCATTGCCAACTTTTATGAATTTTATGAGTCTTTAATGTGACTCTTCATGTAACTTGAGGACAAGTTACACAAACACATTTTATACTCAACTCTTAGATTAAAATGGATTGAAAACAACTATTTCAATTAACTTTTCTATTAATCTAAGCAACTCATAAGAACAAGATAATTCAAATCAAACTTTTTCATGTAATTAGCCTAATCACTAAACTAATTCAAAACATGAAACTATTGACAATTATCTTTGAAAATGGATTAGCATGAACATTACCACATCAAAAACACGTTTATAAGTTCAAAAACAACTTAGGGTAATGTTCCTAGTCCATTTCTAGCCAAAAAAACTCGAAAATATGCTGTCTGGGGGTCCAACTCGTCGAGTGCTTGAACCAACTCGGCGAGTTGGATCGAATTGATCACATTTTAGGCATGGACTCGCCAAGTCCTCTAATGGACTCGCCGAGTCTGATGATCAGACAGCACCAAATTCGTTTTTTCAGCTTCTATTGCAGTATAACAAGAAAACAAGCCTAGGCTCTGATACCACTGTTGGGTTTTGAGCATTCTAACACTCCAAAGTGTACATGCAACCCTAAATACCTTGGATCTATGTTTTCTCTATTATACATGCAAATAAGAACTTCCAAGGTATTATCCTAATCTAGCATACAAAACAATAACTATAGCAAGATAGAATACATACCTCTTTGGTGTAGAAAGTCTTCATGAAGCTTGAGTGCCAAGTGCCCCAAGTGTGACACCTCAAATGGTTCACACAACACCAAATACACTTGGAATAACTTAGAGAGAATTCTACACTTCATGAAATCGGCTAGCCCTCTCTAGAATAATACTAGTGCCGATTTTGCCAAGAATAATATCTTTATATATAGTGTTACAATTAGGGCAAACCCTAATTGTCATGACTTTCCATTTCCTTGGATCCATGGGTTCAAATACACCATGGAGCATCCATGGAGCATCATATGGGTTTTGGCCCAACTAGATAATCCATGGAGCATTAGCCCACCATACAAGTATGGATGATTTACACAATCAACCCATATATTTAATTAGTCTTCTTTTGATCACTTAATTAATCCTAGATTAATTCTCGATCAATACTAATTAAATAATCTTATTATTCTTATTATTAATATACTAGAACTTATAATATATTAATAATCATAAGTGTCTTATTTCTCTCTTTTAGTCTATCCAAGTGCATGATGCCATGCAACCCAAATGGACCATGCCGGGTCGGGTCAAGTCTTACCAATTATAGTTATGGACTTAGACATTAATCCAACACCTTCGATAGTATCCAACGAGGCTTAAGAATTGACGGATTTCTGTAGGCATCCTTGGTACTGACCAATTCTCGATCGTTATGATTTTGGAGGGATCCACGTGTATCCCTTCCTCGTTAACCACATGCCCGAGGAAGTCCACTTCTCGGATCCAAAATTCACACTTTGACAATTTTGCATATAATTTCTCCACCCTTAATGTCTCTAATACTTATTGTAGGTGTTTGTAGTGCTCTTCCTTACTCCTTGAATATACCAGAATGTTGTCTATGAAGACAATCACAAACTATTCTAAGTAAGGTCGACACACCCGGTTCATTAGGTCCATGAACATCGTGGGTGTGTTTGTTCATCCGAAGGGCATCACTACAAACTCATAGTGACCGTATCGGCTTCAGAAAACCGTTTTAGGAACATCCTCCTCTTGGACCCGTAGTTGATGGTATCCTGACCTCAGATCAATTTTTGAGAAGTAAGTTGCTCCTTGGAATTGGTCGAATAGGTCTTCGATTTTGGGTAGAGGGTATCGATTTTTGATGGTAAGCTTATTCAATTTGCGGTAGTCGATACACATGTAGAACGATCCATCCTTCTTTTTCACGAACAAGACTGATGCTCCCTAAGGCGAGAAGCTCGGTCTGATGAACCCTTTACTTAGCAGTTCATTCAATTGGCTACATAATTCTTGCATCTCGGCTGGCGCTGGGCGATATGGTGCTTTGGCTATGAGGGTAGCCCCCGGAATTAGGTCGATTCAGAATTCGACTTGTCGTATGGGTGGAACTCCGGGAAGATCTTCTGGAAATACGTCAGGGAAATTATTGGCCTCCAGAATATCCTTGATGTCTTTCACACCTTGCTTCTTATCCACCACATGGGCTAAGAAAGTGTGGTATTCCTTGCGGAGATACTTTTGGGCTTTGACGCAAGAGATGATTTGTAGGTTTGTACTAGGTTTGTCACCATAAATGATGAGAGTTTTGCCACTTGGCAGATTAAGGAAAACGACCCTTTCGTAACACAGAATGTCGAAACGATTAGAACTTAACCAATCCATGCCAATGATGATGTCGAAGCTTTTTATTGAAACAGGCATTAGATCGATTTTGAATGAATGGTTGTCTAGAGTGAGGGTACACCGTGTGTATATATCGTTAGTGTTCTCTGCCTTTCCATTTACCATTTCTATGATGTATGTGTCCTTTAGTGATTGAGGATTTTGTTTTAGTAATTGCTCGAATTGGTGGCAAACAAAACTCCTCTCCGCTTCACTATCGAATAATATGCATGCATATGAGTTATTGAGGAGAAACATGAAGGGTTTTAAGCATTATAACACTCCTAAGGTGTACATGCAACCCTAGAAACCTTGGATCTATGTTTTACTATGATACATGCAAAATTGATTTTCCAAGGTTCGTAACCTATCTAGCATACAATGGGGAACTTTTAAACATAAATGCTAGAAGAAGAACATACCTTTATGTAGTTAGGATTCCTTGAGAACCTTGTGAGCCTAGCACCTCAAGTGTGATGCCTCAAATGTGTCACACAACACTACAACTCTTGGAATAGTCCTGAGAGAAGTTCACTTAACCTCAAAATCGGATTGCCCTCTTGTTCTTCACTTAGTGGCCAATTTTTCTTGCCTTGGTGCTTCTTATATAGTTCTAGCACAAGTAGGGTTACACCATGTAAACCCTAATTGTCATGGCTTTTCAAACTCCATGATCAATGGGTTTGTAACCTCCATGGATTATCCATCGAGCACATTTTGGATTTTAGCCCAATCCATTCAAACCATGGATCATTAGCCCACTCTATAAGATTAGATTAGTTACATAATCAACCCCATATATTTAATTAGTCTCTTTTTGATCACTTAATTAATTCTTTGATCAATACTAATTAAATAATATTATTAATATAATAGAACTTATAATATATTAATAATCCTTAAGCGTCCTTTCTTTCATTTAGTTTATCCAAGTGTTGCAATGCCATGCAACCCAAATGGACCACGCCAACCGGGTCAAGTACATCCTAGAAACAGTTATGAACTTAGGCACCTAATCCAATAGTCTCCCACTTGGAACCGATCTGCAGTCATAGCTCTTTCAAGGTCTCGCGGAACTGAGATGATGATGATACGCCATTTAAGATAAGTGATCATATAATCCTCTATTCTAGATATCAGTTGGACAAATACATGGAACAATGTCTTACTTATTGTCCAACAGTTTGTTTCCCGATTTCTGATTTGTTTGACATGGAACTTAATTTAACACATCAACTTAGTTCTGACCGGGCCCGATACATGGGTCAACAAAAAATCATCGAGGGGCCCAGATATCGCTTCTAATCCAAGAAGGAACATATAAACTTCGAATCATATGTTTGTTCTACTACTTATTGAATCATAGACAAAGGCATGTTTTATAACATCGAGTTACCAATGCGCTTTCATACAATCAATGTATAACCAACTCATAGGCAACAAATCATATCTCTAGGTTTGAAGACTTATATGATATTACCGTCTCACGATCACTCAAGATGAATTTCGTGAAGTGATAACAATGAGCATGGGTTGAAATCAATACTCAGAACTTATGAGCACTCATGAATGTTGCAGCAACTCATGATATGTCCCATACCTTGGACATCTACAATCCAGCTTCTTGACAGTCTTGATTCATATCTACTTCCAACATATGACCGACTATGAATGGTTTGAATAACTTAGTCATTCGGGAAGAATGACCTAGTTATTCTGGAAGTCAAAGCATGCAAAGTGAAACACAAGAATAATCGAATCAAATATGGTCTCAAAACTTATGAAAATAAATAGAGCATTTGTTATTTATCACCATATTGATTACACATTATTTATTGCATACTGTTTCAAACAATCAACTTTATACTTGAGTTAAAACAATAGTTGTTCCATGCTCCAAGCATGTACACTATGGTTTTCTCTAAACACTAGTCATGCCATACACCAACCATGCACACTATGTTTTTCCATACATTAGTTATGCCATACACCAAGTATGCACACTAAGTTTGTTTATGATCTTTACTCTGTGAAATAGATCGATTAAACATTATTCCAATGATACTTATTTCACAATCCAAAATCCTTACCGCAAATGCAAGAATTCCAAATTCCTGCCATTTACCTAAATATGTTAGATTCTAAACTTATATGCATTGGTCCTCTTGTAATGATTATGCACAAAGTCACAAAGACTTGTCAAAAAACATTACAGAGTATTCCAATGGAGATCAACTCCATGGAAACGAAGTCTCATATTCAAATTTCATTGCTTTGAACATTCTTCTTGCATTAAGTTTCCTAATCTTACACAAATTTAATGAATAACTTCCACCTATGGGAACATTTCCATATTCCCCTTTTTACTATTACTCCTGAACAAGAGTTGACTCTTTTCGGAATATGTCAATATGGTCCTTCCAAAATTAACACTATACTTTCATCTGTCCTTGAGCAACCAATCTTTGGTAAACCTTAGATTGTCCTTGACAATTGTGTGACAACCGTCAAAATTCGATTCGGTTCTAGATTTGAATAAACTTAGTTGCACATATAGGCACTACACATAATAGACTTAGTAACTAGAAGCTAAGTTATAACCTACTAGAAAATTGGAAACAAGTAGGATCAAATGATGATGTACTTAGATTTCACATTGATATGTGAATTCTACTACTACTTAACTGTAGTGACTATCCATATTTGGGTCATTCTTTTACTCGAACACCCTTTCATGAATCATATACACACATAATGAACTTGACGTAGAAGTAGAAATTAGGTCAAAGTCTCATAGAAACTTAAGTCAAAGTTGAAGACTAGGACTAGTATACTTGATTCTTCAATTTCGCTTGAATCTCGGAATCACTACATAGAATGCCAATAAAACAATAAAAATAAATTACAAACATTATTTATAACTATAAAAGAGTTATAATAAGATAATTTAAAGTCTCAAATATTCTATTTATTTTGATATCTAAATATTTACAAACTCTCAAAAACCATAAATGCCCTAAAAACTCACATTTATAAACTTTAACATTATAAATTCTATAAAAATAATTATGAAGCTTCTAATATTATCTTATAGTAATTAAAATTATAAAAATGCATTTAAGGAAATAAAATTGAACTCATTAACATTTACCCTTAATTTATAAATCAAAAATCAACATTTTTATGCATAAAAAAAACTTGGTTAAGTTGCATCTTTATAAATATTTGATATTTTTATAAAATTTTTAAAATTTATAAAGACAAATGAAAGAGAGAGGGATATTATACCTTCAAAATTTGGATTCCACTCTCTCTCCTCTCTCTCTCTCCATTTCCCAACACACTCAATCAATTCCCCTCTACACTCCATTTCTCCATACTTCAATTTCTCTCTCACACTCCCTCACTTCATTTTCTCTCTATTCTCTCTTCCTCTCTCCATCAACCATGAAATTCTCCAGAAAATGGGTCATAGAACACACCTTGAATTCTAAATCTTAATCACCTTGAGGTGTTCTTAATGGTAAACCTGAAAACCATTCATTTTCCTTCTCTTTTCCTTCAAGTTTTACATGTTTTCATGGATTTTTTCCATCTTCTAAATCAATCTATGGGAAAATCATGAACACTTGCTCAAACTCACAGTTTTAATGATGATGGTAGTAGGATTTCACCCAAAAACAACATGCATGTTGTAAATGCTGAAATCCAAGGACCAAAACCTAAGTCGAAATCAACATAATGCACTTTTTCTACAAGTTTTGGGTGAAAAACACCACATGCATCCAAAGTTTATCAAAAACGATTTTTGAAAATTTCAAACTCATAAATGGTCTTGAAACAAACATGCATGTGATGATCTTCAAGCTTAGATGCTAGATCATCAAAGTATGTTGTTAAAGGCTTTCAAATATGTTCATGAAGGATTTATTTCAAAATAAATATCTAAAACTCCTTTTCTGACTAAATCCGATTTTTTCTAGATTCCCACCAACAAAATGAGATGTTCAAAAAAACTTCAGAAGATAATCCATTTTTCTCGAATTATTATAATTACTGAAATAAAACAGGCCATTAAATCATATAAAATACTTTCTGAGGTCTATAAATCCTAGTTAAATTCATGGATTACCCATATGCTAAATAATGACTCGGAATCAAATTTCATCGGTTTTTGTTATTGTTTAATGTGGTTTTGAATTTTCTATTTGTTTGGCTCCAATAAATCATAAAACCACTTTAGAGAATGTGAAAATGATATATAAGAAATTTATAAGTTGCTACCAGAGGTATATAATTTAGAAAAATATTTTCAAAATTTTTCATAATGGATTTCTATTTTTTCCTTATTTTTGTATTTATAATGGCCTAAAATTAGAAACAAATAGTTCCGCACATCCAAAAGTCATGAAAGTATACCAGAACACCTTGTAGTACATGAGGATTCTACATACAAATTTTGATGATTTTTCTCTTCGGTATACTATTTTTCTTCTATTTTCCCAAGATTAAATACACTTAAACCCAAATTTTATTAGAATAAATACACAAAATCATAAAATTTGGTTAAACAGATTATAAATTCATTTTTATATTAATCCCAGCTCAATAATGTTTAATAACAGTGTTAAAAATACTTTGGGCAATTTTGGAAACTGTTTTCTATTTATTTCAATTTTTATTAGAATAAATGCACAAAAATCATAAAATTGGGTTAAACAGTTTAGAAATCCATTATTATATTTTTACCAGCTTAATAATGTTTATAAACAGTAATATAAAAAGTTATTTTCAATTTTGGAAATTGTTTGTGTTTATTTCAATATTTATTAGAATAAATGCTCAAAAATCATAAAACTGGGTTAAATAGTTTGGAAATCCATTTTTATATTTTTACCAATTGAATTGTGTCTAATGGCAGTATTATAAAAAGTTTGGGAATTTGTATCATCTGGATTCTATTTTTCACAAATTTATATTGCTACGAAGGCACAAAAATTTGGAAAAATAGTTAATCACATCAAAAATTCAAGGGAAAATTTCTGCAAGACGTTTACTATATTTGGAACAAAAATCTAAAAATTGTAGAATTTTGGAAACTGTTTGATAATATTTTTGGAATTTTAGGAGTTTAAAACACCTTTTAATGTATTGAAATACCCTTAATTAATATTACAAAAATATGGAAAATGATATCCAAAATTATCTTAATCACATGAGTTATAAAATTTCACCATTTCATAAAAATGTTTGTAACTTATCAATATGAAATTTTAACACAATATTGACATAATTGTATTGTAGTAGCAAATATACTAGTGTTAGCTTTCTATTAGAGACTCATTAGTGTGTAACATCGTATAGGAATCAATAGTGCTACAAGTGGATCATAGTTGAAGGTACCATTTGCATCATCTAAATGCATATTGTGAGTATTCACCACTCCCCTATTTTTGGTTTTTAAATGTTTTGGGGTGGAAAAGCATGTCCTAAAGTATTATATTCGTTTTATTTATTTGACTCGTATAAATTTGGTTACTATATTTTGCATATTGTGAGTATTCACCGGTCCCCAATTTTCGGTTTTTAAATGTTTTGGGGTGTAAAAGCATGTCCTAAAGTATTATATTCGTTGTATTTATTTGACTCGTATAAACTTGGTTGCTATATTTTGCATATTGTCAGTATTCACCACTCCCCTATTTTCGGTTTTTAAATATTTTGGGGTGGAAAATCATGTCCTAAAGTATTATATTCGTTGTATTTATTTGACTTGTATAAACTTGGTTGCTATATTTTGCATATTGTGAGTATTCACCACTCCCTTATTTTTAGTTTTTAAATGTTTTGGGGTGGAAAAGCATGTCCTAAACTTTTTATGTTCGTTGTATTTATAATTGACTCATCTAAACTTGGTTGCTATGCTTTGCATATTGTGAGTATTCACGCACTCCCCTATTTTCAGTTTTTATGTTTTGGGGTGGAAAAGCATGTCCCGGAAAACTATTATTTGTTCATTGTATTTAAATTGATTTGTATCAAAAATGATTGCTATTTTATTACTATATCTCTCTATTTATGTCTATGAAACACGGAACATGAGAACTTATCGTCTTTAGGCCCTTCCCTTACACTTTTCTCTAACCATTAACTCTTTGAGCCAATGGTCATTGTGGATAGCGCTATTAGGAATTGACAACTCCTCACTCGCCCGATTGCTGGAGTGCATGATACCATATAATCTATGGAACGATAAGCATAGATTTTGATAGGGCTTCAGTCATAGGCTTGGTTGAGAACTCATTGTTTGTTCATACACATACAAACTCGTTACTTATTATTGCAATAAACTTTCTATCTCATTATAACAACGAACTTTTTTAACTAAATACTTATTTACTTGTTTTAGCAACAAACTTGGTTGCTTCTTATATTAACAAACTTGTTTGCCCCTTGTAGCAATGAAACTTGATTACTCATTTTAGTAACAAACTTTATTTCCCATGAGGATATGAACGTTGCACCTCTTTTATGCAACATACTTTATTTCTCATGATGACAACGAACTTTGTTTACACAAATTACTTACTCATTTTAGCAATATATTTTTATCTATGGAAACTTATATCAAAATTTTGATTTCGATTCATGAAACCAATATTATTTTTAAACTTGTGAGTACTCACCAACTATTTTTATAGTTGACGCTCGTCTTACATGCTTTTTCAGGAATCATCGAGTAAGTGGCACTTAGGGACACTTCACTTTTAGGAGCATTCGCATGTGTTGTATTTCAATTTACATTGTAATTTCTTTTAAAAGTTGTTCAAACCCATTGTAAAATTGTAATGATTTTTAATACTATGGTTGGTGTTGTCTTTTAACTTCTGCTACGAAAACCATTATACTGTCATGCCTCGTGTTTCCGCTTTAGCGGGGTGTGACAAATTGCTTAATCAAATTAGTCATATCTAGGTGTAGTACTTTTCCCTCTTAATGCTCTGGGCATTTGGAAAAATTTAGAACAGATGAATATTATATCACATACAATCAATCCTATATCTGAAGCATATGGGACACGATTCATAAAGACATGATACTAGACCAGTCTTTTGCTATAATATTTCTTTTTCTATTTACCAAATTCTCATAATTCAGATTATGAAAAGGGATTCCGTAATCATAATCGAATTTTAGAACACAAATGATCGACCCATATATAGAATTTCCTTATGTTGAGCCAATCCAACATAAAATTCATATATATATATATATATATATATATATATATATATATATATATATATATATATATATATATATATATATATATATCCTTGACTAAAGATGATTAAAACCTAAATCTAAGCTTTTAGAATTGAAATGAAGTATAATTTCCTCTCACTTAATTATAGCAAAACAAGTTTTTCCCAAATGAAACCTTTTGTTTTTTATAATTAACAATGCTAACTTGCAACACTTATTATAATTATCATGCTCCCACTTGCACATTATGGATTTTAGACCAATCCATTCAAACCATGGATCATTAGCCCACTGTATAAGATTAGATTAGTTACACAATAAACCCCATATATTTAATTAGTCTCTTTTTGATCACTTAATTAATTCCAAATTAATTCTTTGATCAATACTAATTAAATAATATTATTAATATAATAGAACTTATAATACATTAATAATCCTTAAGTGTCCTTTCTCTCATTTAGTTTATCCAAGTGTTGCAATGCCATGCAACCCAAATGGACCACGCCAATCGGGTCAAGTACATCCTAGAAATAGTTATGAACTTAGGCACCTAATCCAATAGTCTCCCACTTGGAACCGATCTGCAGTCGTAGCTCTTTCAAGGTCTCGCGGAACTGAGATGATGATGATACGCCATTTAAGATAAGTGATCATATAATCCTCTATTCTAGATATCAGCTGGACAAATACATGAACAATGTCTTACTTATTATCCAACAGTTTGTTTCCCGATTTCCGATTTGTTTGACATGGAACTAAATTTAACACATCAACTTAGTTCTGACCAGGCCCGATACATGGGTCAACACAAAATCATCGAGGGGCCCAGATATCGCTTCTAATCCAAGAAGGAACAGATAAACTTCGAATCATATGTTTGTTCTACTATTTATTGAATCATAGACAAAGGCATGTTTTATAACATCGAGTTACCAATGCGCTTTCTTACAATCAATGTATAACCAACTCATAGGCAACAAATCATATCTCTTGGTTTGAAGACTTATATGATATTACCATCTCACAGTCACTCAAGATGAATTCCATGAAGTGATACCAGTGAGAGTGGGTTGAATCTAATACTGAGAACTTATGAGCACTCATGAATGTTGCAGCAAATCATGATATGTCCCATACCTTGGACATCTACAATCCAGCTTCTTGACAGTCTTGATTCATATCTACTTCCAACATATGACCGACTATGAATGGTTTGAATAACTTAGTCATTCGGGAAGAATGACCTAGTTATTCTGGAAGTCAAAGCATGCAAAGTGAAACACAAGAATAATCGAATCAAATATGGTCTCAAGGCTTATGAAAATAAATAGAACATTTGTTATTTATCACCATATTGATTACACATTATTTATTGCATACTGTTTCAAACTATCAACTTTATACTTGAGTTAAAAAAAATAGTTGTCCCATGCTCCAAGCATGTACACTATTGTTTTCTCTAAACACTAGTCATGCCATACACCAAGCATGCACACTATGTTTTTCCATACATTAGTTATGCCATACACCAAGTACGCACACTAAGTTTGTTTATGATCTTTACTCTGTGAAATAGATCGATTAAACATAATTCCAATGATACTTATTTCACAATCCAAAATCCTTACCGCAAATGCAAGAATTCCAAATTCCTGCCATTTACCTAAATCTGTTAGATTCTAAACTTATATGCATTGGTCCTCTTGTAATGATTATGCACAAAGTCACAAAGACTTGTCAAAAAACATTACAGAGTATTCCAATGGAGATCAACTCCATGGAAACGAAGTCTCATATTCAAATTTCATTGCTTTGAACATTCTTCTTGCATTAAGTTTCCTAATCTTACACAGATTTAATGAATAACTTCCACCTATGGGAACATTTCCATATTCCCCTTTTGACTATTACCCTGAACAAGAGTTGACTCTTTTCAGAATATGTCAATATGGTCCTTCCAAAATTAACACTATACTTTCATCTGTCCTTGAGCAACCAATCTTTGGTAAACCTTACATTGTCCTCGACAATTGTGTGACAACCGTCAAAATTCGAGTCGGTTCTAGATTTGAATAAACTTAGTTGCACATATAGGCACGACACATAATAGAGTTAGTAACTAGAAGCTAAGTTATAACCTACTAGAAAATTGGAAAAAAGTAGGATCAAATGATAATATACTTAGATTTCACATTGATATGTGAATTCTACTACTACTTAACTGTAGTGACTGTCCATATTTGGGTCACTCTTTTACTCGAACACCCTTTCATGAATCATATACACACATCATGCACTTGACCTAGAAGTAGAAATTAGGTCAAAGTCTCATAGAAACTTAAGTCAAAGTTGAAGACTAGGACTAGTATACTTGATTCCGCAATTTCGCTTGAATCTCGGAATCACTACATAGAATGCCAATAAACTGATAAAAATAAATTACAACCATTATTTATAACTATAAAAGAGTTATAATAAGATAATCTAAAGTCTCAAATATTCTATTTATTTTGATATCTAAATATTTACAAACTCTCAAAAACCATAAATGCCCTAAAAACTCACATTTATAAACTTTAACATTATAAATTCTATAAAAATAATTATGAAGCTTCTAATATTATCTTATAGTAATTAAAATTATAAAAATGCATTTAAGGAAATAAAATTGAACTCATTAACATTTACCCTTAATTTATAAATCAAAAATCAACATTTTTATGCATAAAAAAAACTTGGTTAAGTTGCATCTTTATAAATATTTGATATTTTTATAAAATATTTAAAATTTATAAAGACAAATGAAAGAGAGAGGGATATTATACCCTTAAAATTTGGAATCCTCTCTCTCTCCTCTCTCTCTCTCCATTTCCCAACACACTCAATTAATTCCCCTCTACACTCCATTTCTCCATACTTTAATTTCTCTCTCATACACCCTCACTTCATTTTCTCTCTATTCTCTCTTCCTCTCTCCATCAACCATGAAATTCTCCAGAAAATGGGTCATAGAACACACCTTGAACTCTAAATCTTAATCACCTTGAGGTGTTCTTAATGGTAAACCTAAAAACCATTCATTTTCCTTCTCTTTTCCTTCAAGTTTTACTTGTTTTCATGGATTTTTTCCATCTTCTACTCCAATCTATGGTAAAATCATGAATACTTGCTCAAACTCACAGTTTTAATGATGATGGTAGTAGGATTTCACCCAAAAACAACATGCATGTTGTAAATGCTGAAATCCAAGGACCAAAATCTAAGTCGAAATCAACATAATGCACTTTTTCTACAAGTTTTGGGTGAAAAACACCACATGCATCCAAAGTTTTCTATCAAAAACGATTTTTGAACATTTCAAACTCATAAATGGTCTTGAAACAAACATGCATGTGATGATCTTCAAGCTTAGATGCTAGATCATCAAAGTATGTTGTTAAAGGCTTTCAAATATGTTCATGAATGATTTATTTCCAAATAAATATCTAAAACTTCTTTTCTAACTAAATCCGATTTTTTCCAGATTCCCATCAACAAAATGAGATGGTCAATAAAATTTCAGAAGATAATCCATTTTTCTCGAATTATTATAATTATTGAAATAAAATAGGGCGTTAAATCAAATAAAATACTTTCTGAGGTCTATAAATCCTAGGTAAATTCATGGACTACCCATATGCTAAATAATGACTCGGAATTAAATTTCATTGGTTTTTGTTATTGTTTAATGTGGTTTTGAATTTTCTATTTGTTTGGCTCCAATAAATCATAAAACCATTTTAGAGAATGTGCAAATGATATATAAGAAATTTATAAGTTGCTACCAGAGGTATATAACTCAGAAAAGTATTTTCAAAATTTTTCATAATGGATTTCTATTTTTCCCCTATTTTTGTATTTATAATGGTCTAAAAATAGAAACAAATAGTTCCGCACATCCAAAAGTCATGAAAGTATACCCGAACACCTTGTAGTACATGAGGATTCTACATACAAAGTTTGATGATTTTTCTCTTCTATATACTATTTTTCTTCTATTTTCCCAAGATTAAATACACTTAAACCCAATTTTTATTAGAATAAATACACAAAATCATAAAACTGGGTTAAACAGTTTATAAATTCATTTTTATATTAATCTCAGCTCAATAATTTTTAATAACAGTGTTAAAAAAATTTTGGGCAATTTTGGAAACTGTTTTCTATTTATTTCAATTTTTATTAGAATAAATGCACAAAAATCATAAAATTGGGTTAAACAGTTTAGAAATCCATTATTATATTTTTACCAGCTTAATATTTTTTATAAACAGTAATATAAAAAGTTATTTTCAATTTTGGAAATTGTTTGTATTTATTTCAATTTTTATTAGAATAAATGCTCAAAAATCATAAAACTGGGTTAAATAGTTTGGAAATACATTTTTATATTTTTACCAATTGAATTGTGTCTAATGGCAGTATTATAAAAAGTTTGGGAATTTTTATCATCGGGATTCTATTTTGCACGAATTTATATTGCTACGAAGGCACAAAAATTTGGAAAAATAGTTAATCACATCAAAAAATCAAGGAAAAATTTATGGACGATGTTTTCTGTATTTGGAACAAAAATCTAAAATTTGATGAATTTTGGAGACTGTTTGATAATACTTTTGGATTTTTAGGAGTTTAAAACACCTTTTAATGTATTGAAATACCCTTAATTAATATTACAAAAATACGGAAAATGATATCCAAAATTATCTTAATCACATGAGTTATAAAATTTCACCATTTCAGAAATTTTTTTGTAACTTATCAATATGAAATTTTAACACAATATTGACATAATTCTATTGTAGTAGCAAATATACTAGTGTTAGCTTTCTATTAGAGACTCATTAGTGTGTAACATCGTGTAGGAATCAATAGTGATACAAGTGGATCATAGTTGAAGGTACAATTTGCATCATCTAAATGCATATTGTGAGTATTCACCACTCCCCTATTTTTGGTTTTTTAATGTTTTGGGGTGGAAAAGCATGTCCTAAAGTATTATATTCGTTGTATTTATTTGACTCGTATAAATTTGGTTGTTGTATTTTGCATATTGAGAGTATTCACCGGTCCCCTACTTTCGGTATTTAAATGTTTTGGGGTGTAAAAGCATGTCCTAAAGTATTATATTCATTGTATTTATTTGACTCGTATAAACTTGGTTGCTATATTTTGCATATTGTCAGTATTCACCACTCCCCTATTTTCGGTTTTTAAATATTTTGGGGTGGAAAATCATGTCCTAAAGTATTATATTCGTTGTATTTATTTGACTTGTATAAACTTGGTTGCTATATTTTGCATATTGTGAGTATTCACCACTCCCTTATTTTTAGTTTTTAAATGTTTTGGGGTGGAAAAGCATGTCCTAAACTTTTTATGTTCGTTGTATTTATAATTGACTCATCTAAACTTGGTTGCTATGCTTTGCATATTGTGAGTATTCACGCACTCCCCTATTTTCAGTTTTTATGTTTTGGGGTGGAAAAGCATGTCCCGGAAAACTATTATTTGTTCATTGTATTTAAATTGATTTGTATCAAAAATGATTGCTATTTTATTACTATATCTCTCTATTTATGTCTATGAAACACGGAACATGAGAACTTATCGTCTTTAGGCCCTTCCCTTACACTTTTCTCTAACCGTTAACTCTTTGAGCCAATGGTCATTGTGGATAGCGCTATTAGGAATTGACAACTCCTCACTCGCCCGATTGCTGGAGTGCATGATACCATATAATCTATGGAACGATAAGCATAGATCTTGATAGGGCTTCAGTCATAGGCTTGGTTGAGAACTCATTGTTTGTTCATACACATACAAACTCGTTACTTATTATAGCAATAAACTTTCTATCTCATTATAACAACGAACTTTTTTAACTAAATACTTGTTTACTTGTTTTAGCAACAAACTTGGTTGCTTCTTATATTAACAAACTTGTTTTCTCCTTGTAGCAATGAATCTTGATTACTCATTTTAGTAACAAACTTTATTTCCCATGAGGATATGAACGTTGCATCTCTTTTGGACAACATACTTTATTTCTCATGATGACAACAAACTTTGTTTACACAAACTTATTTACTCATTTTAGCAATATATTTTTATCTATGGAAACTTATATCAAAATTTTGATTTCGATTCATGAAACCAATATTATTTTTAAACTTGTGAGTACTCACCAACTATTTTTATAGTTGACGCTCGTCTTACATGCTTTTTCAGGAATCATTGAGTAAGTGGCACTTAGGGACACTTCACTTTTAGGAGCATTCGCATGTGTTGTATTTCAATTTACATTGTAATTTCTTTTAAAAGTTGTTCAAACCCATTGTAAAATTGTAATGATTTTTAATACTATGGTTTGTGTTGTCTTTTAACTTTTGCTATGAAACCCTTTATACGGTCACGCCTCGTGTTTCCACTTTAGCGGGGTGTGACAAATTGCTTAATCAAATTAGTCATATCTAGTTGTAGTACTTTTCCCTCTTAATGCTCTGGGCATTTGGAAAAATTTAGAACAGATGAATATTATATCACATACAATCAATCCTATATCTGAAGCGTATGGGACACGATTCATAAAGACATGATACTAGACCAGTCTTTTGCTATACTATTTCTTTTTCTATTTACCAAATTCTCATAATTCAGATTATGAAAAGGGATTCCGTAATCATAATCGAATTTTAGAACACAAATGATCGACCCATATATAGAATTTCCTTATGTTGAGTCATTCCAACATAAAATTCATATATATATATCCTTGACTAAAGATGATTAAAACCTAAATCTAAGCTTTTAGAATTGAAATGAAGTATAATTTCCTCTCACTTAATTATAGCAAAACAAGTTTTTCCCAATTGAAACCTTTTGTTTTTTATAATTAACAATGCTAACTTGCAACACTTATTATAATTATCATGCTCCCACTTGCATGATGATTATTAGCAAAACACTTATGCTCCCACTAGCTTTGACAAGTGCTCAGAAATTAGCTGGACTTCTATAAATCAATAATTTATTGACCTTCTTACCAACGTTCATATTTCTGAAACGAGATGCTTTGATAAAACTTTATCAAAATCATACACCTTTCCTTATATAGCACAAGTGTGTGTCTAAACATTTTCAGAACTATGAAAAGGGATACCATAATCATAGTCTCAATTGTTTCGACCTTTTCCATTTCTCACAAGTCCATGTTAGTGTGTCGGTTAACCATACACGCTCCACTAACGACTTTGAGAATGCAAATCCAAACTCTTATGGATTGAACTTGTGCAGTCTTAACTTCTTGCCACCTGGAAGCACAAGGGCCTGCCATTGCTTCCAAGTCATATGCAAAGCCAACTTTAACTGGAATGGGCACAGAATAGGAGTATGTCAACACGATAGGTTATAAGCCTCAAGTCGTGTGCTAGTGATAAACTATAGGTTTTTTTCTTCTTGATTAGATCTGGAAGCTTTTCCAAGATCATTAAGACTCCCACTGTCCTCTTGACATATAAGACTCACTTGCCAAATATTCAACAGATAGTGCGGAATCTTTATCAATGCAAACACTTCACGCAATTGGCCTTAGTTGGTCGATGTTTTATCCAAAACATCACAACTTACCAATTTCAAATGTAAAAGAGTAGGGCACATTTTACTCTTACATTTGAAAAGTGTTATAAACCTTTCTTTAAGATATGTCACTCAAGTTACAATCTTGGAGTATGACTCTAACATTTGTTTTTGGAACGAAGTATGACTCATCTTCATGATTTAACCACCTCAACAATTCATGATTCCTCTTCTTAGCCATAAGAATGCACTAATATGTCCTTAGAGTACCAATTGTGATATGGTTTCTTAATCATTATGTTGATCACAAAACATGATACTAAAGTATTCTCCCATCTCTTCAGATTTGAGTAACTTTTATCTTTCTGCCTAATTTGATTCTTCACATTCGTTCTGTCATATATTGAAACTTTTCCAATGTTTCATAATTATACTTAAACTTGTAAGTATAACCATATTTATTAAAATTTAGTAAATAATGACGAAAAGTCTTATCAATCTTTTGCGGTGGGCTTGACCAGTACACAAGAATGTGTACTCGATCCATTTGTCCTTCACTCAACTCACATATACATGTGAACAAGGTATTAGTCTTAATTTTCCAAAGATGAAAATTCTTACTCATCATACGACTTGCATGATTCCAAGTTTCTATCCAACTAAAAATTGGGTAATGATAATCTTTCCTTATTTGGTAAATTTTGACACTACCACAAACGGAAGAATCAAATCCATTTTCCAATGTTGCTATCAATGGAATCATATAAACAACAATTTTTAACAAATGCCACTGTAAGGATATTTAAAATAAATAAAACGAAACATTTCTTTTATCTAAAACTTGCGGAAAAACTTATCCTTACAATGAAAATGCATATGACAACTATGTTGTACCTAAGAAATCTATGACAACTCTTAAGCAGTAGCTCAAAATTCTGATCACTGAACCATGCGATCAGAATCCATCTTCGCAATCAGAATCAACTTACTCTTCTTTAAGCTTCCGCTGTTTTCTTTGATTCTTAAAACTTCAACATGTGACCCAGTCACATCATGTAATAAAAATCTCTAAATGGGAACTTAATAGAGTTAGATAGTGGAGTTACCTAAAGTGGAGTCAATTTTTTTTGACTTGACCAACCTTATGATCTGTCAGGTAAATAGGGTAGCTTTGCAACCAATGCCCCTTCCTTTGGCAATAGAACCATATGGACTCTTTGGTAGTGGTACATGGGACTATCTCAGACGTAGCATTTCTCTTTACCATTTGCTCAACTGAGTTGACTATGGCCGATCGCTTTCCATTAGGAAGAGAAAGCTTCTTTGGATATCCAATGTTACCAATCATCAATGTCCATTGTAGTTTGGGAAGTTGATCTACTAATCAAATGTGCTCTACCGGTGCTCCAAATCATTGTTGATTCAACAACACCTAGAAAATAGATAAGATCATTAAGGGTCATGTCATAGTCCTTTACATAGTAGTCCTAAAGGACACTTACTATAAGACTTAGAAAGTGATTGAACAACCAACTTTCTCAAGACTTTGACACCCAACTCTCCCGGCTTGTTAATATGTGAATTCATCTCCAAGATGTGATAACACATAGACCTTGCTTGCCAATGGGGCTTGAGTTACCTTGAACTTGTGGGTTAGGGAGAATAATTGGAGGAGGTGGAGGAAGTGAATAATGATTTCCATGATCCAACCATGGGACATCATCTTCATTAGGAAAGCTTCTTCGAAGAGAATTGGGAAGATCATAAATATCTAAACTAGACATCTAATGGGAGATATTCAAGATACTTGATTTAAAGTCCTTAATATAACACCCAATATGAAATATTAAGACTAGGACCCAACACAATATTTTATAACTTGGAAGAGGGATGTCATAATCCAAGCTGTAGAATATTTGAAGGTAGGCGAATGACGATTCACAAATTTCCACCATGAAAAACGAAATAATTATTAGGTTTTAATTGGTTTTGAAACTCCTAGATTCTTTGAGATTCATTGAACTTTTTAACTGCATGTTTCAATCTCGAGTGTGCCCTTCAGGTTTTGTGACTGGGATGCCGAGGATCATAAAACAAGGTGTGAAGTAACCATGCAAATTACTTGGTACCCTTAATGTTTTACCACTCAATTGATGTGCCGGTTAACCACACGCGCTACATCGATACAATGATAAACATTAAGTTACCCTTTGCCTACCTTGTTAAGTCCAGCTAGTGTGTCGTTTAACCACATGTGCTCCATTAACCAACTTAAGCGAAGTGCAAACTGTAATTTGATGGGTTAGCACCTTATTCACATTTTCCTAAAGTAACTAAGATTGGGAATTTATAAAACATTTAGTTACTTTATATTTATCATTAATACTTTTAATGAAAATTTAAAGTCCTTCTCTTACCCGTTCGACTAACGACCTTCCACCGATTAAGGAAGCGGTGGGTGAGAGTGGACACCCATTAAGCTGCCATTTTATAAGCAGCAACCTTATACCCCCCTTATACACTGGTTTCTTGAGTGAGGCCTACTAACGATAAAACGACTTATAATTATACATATATAATTATTATTAAACTTGTAATATTATAAAGTATAAGGGTCTAATTTTAACTTTTAAAATTCTAGGTGTTGGAACTAAAGTTCTTAAAGTGACTTTACATGTTGCAAAATATGAGGGCAAGTTTTGTAACTTTCAAAACTTTTCATTTTTCATAACTTATGAGTTAAATGGTTTATTAAAATAAGAGAGTTTTCATTTTATTTAACCTATGTGTTTCTTTAATGGACTTTAAAACGATGACTTTTGGTAATTCATAACTTGAGGACAAATTATGGATTCCATTAAAACACATAATGATCAAGAATAAAACTAACAAGCAAGTTACAAATAATTCCTATTATCTTCTAAACTCATAAGTGTATGGACTTTTATATCAACAATTTCAAGAATCATAAATAAACCATACAAAGCTTAAAATTTTGATAATAACCTTTGAAATGGGATTAGCAAAATCAATACCACATCAAAAATATGTTTTAAGGTTCAAAAACAGTTTAGGGTAATGATCGTCATCTAATACCAAGGAAAACTACGAAATTCTTCATACAGGGGCATCACCACGTCATGGTGATCAGTCAGATGCAAAAAATGCAGAATTTCAACTTTTGAAAAAGTCTGTAGCATCCAGTATCAAGAAAACAAACCTAGGATCTGATACAACTGAAGGGTTATGAGCATTCTAACACTCCTAAGGTGTACATGCAACCCTAGAAACCTTGATCTATGTTTTACTATGATACATTCAAAATTGATTTTCCAAAGTTCTTAACCTATCTAGCATACCATGGGGAACTTTTAAACATAAATGTTAGAAGAAGAACATACCTTTATATAGTTAGGATTCCTTGAAAACCTTGTGAGCCTAGCACCTCAAGTGTGATGCCCCAAATGTCTCACACAACACTACAACTCTTGGAATAGACTTAAGATAAGTTCACTTAACGTCAACATCAGATTTCCCTCTTGTTCTTCACTTAGTGGCTGATTTTGCTTGCCTTGGGGCTTCTAATATAGTTGTGGCACAAGTAGGGTTACACCATGTAAACCCTAATTATCATGGCTTTTCATATTCCATGATCCATGGGTTTGTAACCTCCATGGATTACCTATGGAGCACCTTATGGGTTTTATCCCAATCCATACAAACCATGGATCATTAGCCAACTATATAAGAATAGATTATTTACATAATCAACCCCATATATTCAATTAGACTCTTTTTTTATCACTTAATTAATTCCAAATTAATTCTTTGATCAATACTAATTAAATAATATTATTAATATATTAGAACTTATAATATATTAATAATCATTAACTGTTCTTTCTCTCATTTAGTCTTTCTATGTGTTGCAATGCCATGCAACCCAAATGGAGCATGCCAACCGGGTCAAGTACATACCAGAAATAGTAATGAACTTAGACACCTAATCCAACAAAACGTACCGGTAACCATTGAGGGATCTTCTATTGCTTCCCCATGCCTATGTTGGATTAATGTCTAAGTCCATAACTATATTTGGTATGTACTTGACCTAACCCGGCATGGTCCATTTGGGTTGCACTTCACCGACACAATTTATATGGATAATCTTTTGAGAATAGTATGTTTATGATTAAGATTAATATATTATAAGTTCTAATATATTAATATGGAATCATATTATTTAATTAGTATTGATCAAGAATTAATTTAGAATTAATTAAGTGATCAAAATGAACTAATTAAATATGGACTCTTATATATATATGGAATGGGCGAAGTTCATTTAGGTTGGGCTAAGCTTTCATGGATAGTCCATGGAGTGTTTAACCCATGGATCCTAGGAAATGAAAGGTCATGGGTATTAGGGTTTAACCCTAATCCTCCACACTATATAAAGATGTCATTAGTTGGTGAAATTGGCACTAGTGTGGTACACTAAGAAGGGCTAGCCAATTTCACTAGAGAGAACCAAGTATCCATATTCTCTAAAGTCTTCCAAGGTGTTTTGGTCATTTGTGATTCCATTTGAGGCTTCCACACTATTGGGGCTAAGCTCTTAAAGCTTGAAGACATCAAGCTACATCAAGAGGTATGTATTCTATCTTGCTATAGACATTGTTTTTGTATGCTTGATTAGGATAATACCTTGGATGTTCTTATTTGTATGTATAATAGAGAAAACATAGATCCAAGGTATTTAGGGTTGCATGTACACTTAGGAGTGTTAGAATGCTCAAAACCCAACAGTGGTATCAGAGCCTAGGCTTGTTTTCTTGTTATACCTGCAATAGAAGCTGAAAAATCGAAATTGTTGCTGTCTGATCAGGAGACTCGGCTAGTCCATGCCTAAAAAGTGATCAAATCGATCCAACTCGCCGAGTTGGTTCATGCACTCGACGAGTTGGACCCCCAGACAGCATATTTTCGAGTTTTTTGGCTAGAAATGGACTAGGAACATTACCCTAAGTTGTTTTGAACTTATAAACTTGTTTTTTGATGTGGTAGTGTTCATGCTAATCCATTTTCAAAGATAATTGTCAATAGATTCATGTTTTGTATTAGTTTAAGGTTTGGACTAATTACATGAAAAAGTTTGATTTGAATTATCTTGTTCTTATGAGTTGCTTAGATTAATAGAAATGTTGAGTGAAATAGTTGTTTTCAATCCAATTGAATCTAAGAGTTGATTCTAAAATGTGTTTTTGTAACTTGTCCTCAAGTTATATGAAAAGTCACATTTAAGTTTCATAAAACTCATAAAAGTTGACAATGGTTACAAAAGATGAAGAGTCTTGTCCTTCAGTTATGGAGGTTCAAGAGTCACTTTATTAATAAATAAATAAATAAAGTGTAACCTTAATTAATCCCATAAGTTATAAAATAAAGAAAAGTTAATTCTTTTATTAGTTTAAAGTCTTCCATAACTTGTCCTCAAGTTATGGAACTTGAAGAGTTTTTGGATTAAAACTACTTTAAACACATAAGTTATGAAATTAAATAGTTTTGAATAGTTTCAAAACTTGCCCTCAAGTTTTGTGATTTGAAAAAGTTTTCTCTTATGAATACTTTAATTCCAAGTTAGCCCTTAGAATTTTAAAAGTTAAAAAATTCAACCCTTATACTTTATAATATTATAAGTTAATAATATATATATGTATAAGAGTAAAGTCAGTCTTACCGCTAGTACGCCTCATTCACGAAGCCGGTCTATAAGGTGGGTATAAGGTTGTTGCCTATAAAATGGCAACTAAGTGGGTGTCCACTCTCACCCACCGCTTGCTTGACTGGTGGAGGGTCGTTAGCCGAACGGGTTTGACAAGACTATAATTCTCCCTTCATTAAAAGTATTAATGATAAATACTAAGTAACTAAACTCTTAATAATACCCAATCTCAGTTACTTAGGAAAAATGTGAATAAGGTGCTAATCCATGAAATTACACTTTGCACTTTGTTTAAGTCGGTTAGTGGAGCGTGTGTGGTTAACCGGCACACTAACTCGTATTTAACAAGGTAGGCAAAGGGTAACTTAATGTTTATCATAGTATCAATGGAGCGTGTGTGGTTAACCGGCACATCGATTGAGGGGTAAACACTTAAGGGTACCCAGTAATTTGCATGGTTACTTCACACCTTGTTTTGTGATCCTCGGCATCCCAGTCACAAAACCTGAAGGGCACACTCGAGATTAAAACATGCCTTTGAACAGTTCAATGAATCTCAAAGATCTAGGAGTTACAAAACCAATTAAAACCTAATAATACATTTCGTTTATCTTGGTGGAAATTGGTGAATCGTCATTCACCTACCTTCAAATATTTTATAGCTTGGATTACGGCATACCTCTTCTAAGTTATAAAATAGTTTGTTGGGTCCTATCCTTAATATTTCATATTGGGTGTCATATTAAGGACTTTAAATCAACTATCTTGAATATCTCCCAAAACATGTTTGGTTTAGACATTTATGATCTTCCCAAATCTCTTGAAACAAACTTTCCTAATGAAAATGATGTCCCATGGATATCATACTTCTTTCTCCTCCTCCAATTATTCTCCCTAACCCACAAGTTCTTGAAAAAGTTTAAGGTCACTCAATCCCTATTGGCAAGGCAAGGTCTAGGTGTGATCACATCTTGGAGATGAAGTCACATATTGACAAGTCGGGAGAGTTGGGTGTCAAAGTCTTGAGAGAGTTGGTGGTTCAACTACTTTCTAAGTCGCATAGTGAGTTTTTTTGGAACACCTATGAAACAGACTATGACAAGACCCTTAATAATCTTATCTATTTGCTAAGATAAATTTCCTAAAACTTTATGGACATTGACAATGATGACATTGGATATCTAGTAAAGCATTCTCTTCCCAATGGAAAGGGATCGGCCATAGTCAACTCGGTTGACCAAATGGTAAAGAGAAAAGCTAAGTCTGTGATAGTCTCGTCTACCATTATCAAAGGTTCCATATGTTTATATTGCCAAAGGAAGGGGCATTGGTTGCAAAGCTGCCAAATTTACCTAAGGATGTTAAAGTCAATAAGTTTGACTCTACTTCAGGTAAAGTCCAATATCTAACTCTGTTAAGTTTTTATTCTGAGATTCTTGATACATGATGTGACTGGGTCACATGGTGATGTTTTAAGAATCAAAGAAAAGTGAAGAAACTTAAAGAAACAATATGCTGAATCTGATCGCATAGATGGATTTCTATCGCATAGTTTGAAGATCAGATTCTTGAGCTACTTCTCAGGAGTTATGAGATATTGCTTAGGAATAGATAACAACAAGTTTTCATATGGATTGTAAGGATAAGTTTTTTCCGCAAAGTTTTAAAATAAAAGAAAAATTTTTGATTTTATTTATTTTAAAATATCCTTACAATGGCATTTGAGGGAAAATTGTTGCTTATATGATTCCATTAATAGCAAGAGTGGAAATATGAAATTGATTCTTTCATTTGTGGTAATGTCTAGATTTACCAAATAAGGAAAGATTCTCATCACCCAAGTTTCAATTGGACCGGAACTTGAAATCATGCAAGTTGTATAGCATGATGAATGAGAACCTTCAAGTATTAGAAAATTAAGACTAATTACTTGCTCACATGGATGGGTGAGTCAAGTGAAGGACTAAGGGATCAAGTACACATTCTTGTGCACTGGTCAAGTCCACCACAAAAGATTGATAAAACTATTCGTCATAGTTTACAAAAGCTCAGTAAATATGATTATACTTACAAGCTTGAGTGTAACTCTGAGACATTGGAAAAAGCTTCCAATGTATGACAGAGCGAATAAGAAGAATCAAATTAGGCAGAAGAATAAAAGTTTCTCAAATCTGAAAAGATGGGAGAGTACTTTAGTATCAGTTTTTTGTGATCATCTTAATGATTTAGAAACCATAGCACAATTAGTTCTCTAAGGAAATCTTAGTGCATTCTTATGACTAAGAAGAGGGATCTTGAATTGTTGAAATGGCTAAATCAAGAAGATGAGTCATACTTCGTTCTAATACAAGTCTTAGAGTCATACTCCAAGATTGTCATTTGAGTGACATGTCTCAAAGGAAGGTTTAAAAAACACGTGTCAAATGTAAGAGTAAAATTTTTCTACTCTTGTACATTTGAAATTGGTAAGTTGTGATGTTTTGGATAAAACAAAGACCAACTTAGGCCAACTGTGTGAAGTGTTTGTCTTGATTAGAATCCTCACTATCTCTTGGATGTTTCACAAGGGAGTCTTATATGTCAAGAGGACAGTAGGAGTCTTAAAGATCTTGAAAGTCTCAAGAACTAATCAGGAATAGAACCTGAAGTTCTTCACTAGAACACGACTTGAGGTTTATAACCTATCGTGCTGACACATTCTGTGCCCATTCCAGTTAAAGTTGGCTTTGCATATGAATTCTTAGAGTTCTCAATTTGGTGCACAACAACTTGGAAGCAATGGCAAGCCCTTGAGCTGCCAGGTGGCAAGAAATTAAGATTGAGTTCAGTCCATATGAGTTTGGATTTATCATTATCCTTGTCTTGTAACTATGATTTTGACAATTCACATGGATAAGAACACATACACCAGTAAATCTAAGTGTCATAAGGTTTCTCTCCGACTCATGAAAATGATGGTGAGGAAACACTTTCACTAAGTAGATTTTAGCTAGATAGCAATTGTGATATTTGCATTCTCAAAGTCGTTAGTGGAGCGTGTGTGGTTTACCGGCACACTAACCTGGACTTGTGAGAAGTGGCAAAAAGGTCTAACCATTATGATTACGGCATACCTCTTCATAATTGTTTAGACACACAAGTGTGCTATCTAAGGGAAGGTATATGCTTTTGATAAAGTTTTAACAAAACAATCTAGTATCAGAAATCTGAACTTTGGTAAGAAAGTTAGCTGATTTTTGAGTACATGTCAAAGCTAGTGGGAGCATAAGTGTTATGCTAATAATCATCATGTTAGTGGGAGCATGATAATTATGATAAGTATTGCAAGTTAGCAATGTTAATTATAGAAAACAAAAGGTTTCAATTGGGAAAAGTTGTTTTGCTATAATTAAGGGAGATGAAATTATACTTCATCTCAAATCTATAAGCTTAGATCGTGAGGTTTTAATAATTTAGTCAAGGATATATATGAATTTCATGTTGGAATGGCTCAACATAAGGAAATTCTGTATATGGGTCCATTATTTGCGTTCTAAATCCGATTATGATTACGGCATCCCTTTTCATAATCTGAATTATGAGACCTTGGCAAATAGAAATGGAAATGTTATAGCAAAAGACTGGTTTAGTCTTTATGTGAGACATCATGAATCGTGTCCCATATGCTTCGGATATAGGATCGAATACATGTGCTATATTCACCCTTTCTAAAATTTTCCAAATGCCTGGGGCATTAAGAAGGGAAAAGGTTTAGAACTGGATATGACTAAAAGGATTAAACAATTGTCGAGGACAATCTAAGGTTTACCAAAGATTGGTTGCTCAAGGACAGTTGGAAGTATAGTGATAATTCTGGAAGGACCATATTGACATAATTTGTAAGGAGGAAACTCTTGTTCAGAAGTGATAGTCAAAATGGAATCTGGAAATGTTTCAAAGTTAGAATTTTCAATCTGTGTAAGATTAAGGAAACTTAATGCAAGAAGGATGTTTCCAAGGAGTTGATCTCCTTTGGAATGCTCTGTAATGTTTGTTGTCAAGTCTTTATGACTTTGTGCATAATCATTACAAGAGGATCAATACATATAAGTTTAGAATCTAACATATTTCAGTAAATGGCATGAATTTGGAATTCTTGCATTTGCAGTAAGGATTTGGGATTGTGAAAAGAGAATCATTGAAGTTATGTTTAATTGATCTAGTTCACAAAGTAAAGATTATAGACAAACATAATATGCATACTTGGTGTCTGGCATGACTAGTGTTTAAGAAAACATAGTGTACATGCTTGGAGCATGGGACAACTATTGTTTTAAATTCAAGAATAAAGTTGATAGCTGAAACAGTATACAATGAATAATGTGTAATCATATGGTGATAAATAAAAGGTGTTTTATTTATGTTCATAGGTTTTGATACCATATTGGATTCAATTATTATTGTGTTTCACTTTGCATGTTTTGACTTCCCGAATAAACTATGTTATTCTTCCGGAATGACTAAGTTATTTAAACCATCCACAGTCGCTCATATGTTGGAAGTAGATATCAATTAAGACTGTCATGGGTTGGCTTGTAGAGGTCTAAGGTGTTGGACAAAGGGCTACAACACTCATGAGTGCTCATAAGTTATGAGTATTGGATTCAACTCGCGCTCATTGGAATCACTTCATGGATTTTATCACGAGTGATCATGAGACGATAATATCTTATATTCTTCAAACCTAGAGATATGAGTTGTTACTATGAGTTGACAGTACATTGATTGCACGAAAACACATTTGGTAACTCGGTGCTATAAAACGTGCCTTTGTGTATGATTCAACAAGTAGTAGAACAAGCCATATGAGTCGAAGTTTATCCATTCCTTTTACCTTCGGGATAAAAGTGATATATGTGGGCCCCTCGATGATTTGATGATGACAAATGGAAGTGCTCGGCCGGGCCAAGACTGATTTGATTTGTTCAATTAGTCAGTCGTCATAAATCGGAAATCGGGAAACAACAAATGGACAGAGAGAATGATTATAATCCATGTCTCAGTCCATATGATATCTAGAATGGAGGATTATATGATCCCTTATCTAATGGACAAGTTCGTTGACAAGATCAAAGTTCGACAGCGGCTTTAAGAGCTACGATTGCCAGTTAGGTTTGAAGTCATACGCAATAATAGTTTTAGACTTATCCAAGTGGGAGACTGTTGGATTAATGTCTAAGTCCATAACTATATTTGGTATGTACTTGACCCGACCCGGCATGGTCCATTTGGGTTGCACTTCACCGACACAATTTATATGGATAATCTTTTGAGAATAGTATGTTTATGATTAATATTAATATATTATAAGTTCTAATATATGAATATGGAATCATATTATTTAATTAGTATTGATCAAGAATTAATTTAGAATTAATTAAGTGATCAAAATGAACTAATTAAATATGGACTCTTATATATATATATATATATATATATATATATATATATATATATATATATATATATATATATATGGAATGGGCGAAGTTCATTTAGGTTGGGCTAAGCTTTCATGGATAGTCCATGGAGTGTTTAACCCATGGAACCTAGGAAATGAAAGGTCATGGGTATTAGGGTTTAACCCTAATCCTCCACACTATATAAAGATGTCATTGGTTGGTGAAATTGGCACTAGTGTGGTACACTAAGAAGGGCTAGCCAATTTCACTAGAGAGAACCAAGTATCCATATTCTCTAAAGTCTTCCAAAGTGTTTTGGTGATTTGTGATTCCATTTTAGGCTTCCACACTATTGGGGCTAAGCTCTTAAAGCTTGAAGACATCAAGCTACATCAAGAGGTATGTATTATATCTTGCTATAGTCATTGTTTTTGTATGCTTGATTAGGATAATACCTTGGATGTTCTTATTTCTATGTATAATAGAGAAAACATAGATCCAAGGAATTTAGGGTTGCATGTACACTTAGGAGTGTTAGAATGCTCAAAACCCAACAGCTTAATGCCATGACCCTTCCAGCACCGCTGACATTTATTTTTCTTTCTTTTGGGCAGTCTCTTTTGTAATGCCCGGTCTCCCTACAACCGTAGCAGGCTCGACTTGCCCAGTCGTTGGCAGACGGGGTAGCTTGTTGGGTTGGTGCCTTGCAGAAGCGGGTTGTATGTTGTTTCTTGTTGCAGGTGCTGCAATGCATCTATCGACAAGAGATGGTGTCGTGAAAGTTGTGCTTTTTACATTTGGGGAAGGTCCCAGCATACAATCTCAAGGGTGCTTGAGCGGAGGGGGTGGTGGCAGCGCGAACCGCCACTACATATTGTTTCTTGGCAGAATCTTGGGCCGTTTGGCTTTTCTTATTGTTCCAGAACTTCCTTTTGTTGTCCCCCCCTTTCGCTCGCTCGAAGGTCGCCGCCATAGTGTCATTGATGGCCCTATGGTCAATGAGTTGTGCCAAATGTTTGGCATTGTCAAAGGTAGTCAGTTTTGTGGCTAACGCGTTCCCTTGAATCTGGGGGATAGTCCCCATATGTATTTCTCCACCTTTTTACACTCTGGGGTGACAATCACGAGACATAGTATGGCTAGATTGCTTAATCTGGCAATATAAGATGTGATGTAAGAACCGGTCATTTTGAGGCCCATAGTTCCTATTCCAATTTCTAAACTACGCCCCTTGGGCAATATTCTGCTAGTATTAAGGTCTTCAAGTCCTCCCATCTCGTTGCATTTTCCATTGGCAGAGTCAATGACTTTACATGACTGTTCTACCAGGTAAGGGCTCGATCAGAGAAAGTGCATGCTGCATATTTGACTTTGCTCGCTTCAGGGCATGCACAAATCTCGAAGACTGATTCAGTCTTCTTGAATCGTTACATCAGAGTGATGAAGCCCCCGCTTCCATTGAAGGATTTGGGTTTTCCATTTATAAAATCTTTGTAGGAACATTCGTTTGCATGTTCGTGACTGTCTCCCTGGTTAGAGTTTGTAATACCATTACCCATTCAACCAGTACCATTCGTACTGATATGTGACATTGCGGCTGCCACAACTGCTGTTACAGAAGCTTGGAAAACAGTGGGGTCAAATTGAGGAGGTGGTGGCGGTGCGTTGTTGAAACGCCTGGGATTTTTCCACTGTGGTATAATTTTGCCACATGTTTTTAAAGACAAGAAGATGGTAAGCCATTAATAGTAGCTATAAGTCGGTTGTTATTGAACTATATTATCAGTATTATGTGATGACTTTAAAGTATTTGCAAGCAATTCATAATGGAAGTCCATATGATTGAACTTATGAGTTTAATAGTAATATCTTAATGAAATCATGTGACTTGATCCATACTAGGTCCTTCTACAATTGCTTGGTGTATGCTAGTCGTGTATAACTAAGATTGAATAGATCGTTGGAATCTTAATTATATATAACATTACAGTACACACTAAGTAATCGTAAATTTACCATAAGTAACGATATACACTGTTATGAATTTAGTGGTAACACTCCCAGTGAAATATAATGCATGCCAATTTTATTGATATGGTTTAGTGCATAGTGTTTGGAAAATTTTGACCTTGATGCAGGTCTACATCACATCAATGCAAGGAAAAAAAATTTGGACAACATTACGATCCTTTGAGTAATGTAATCACTTAATCGTAGGACCAAACCTACTCACAGAGAAGAGTAACACCAACACATACTTGTAAGCCTAATCTATAATGATTTGTGACTAGTATGAACCCTACTCACGACAACCGGTTCCCTGCGGTCCTTGAGGTGAAGTCGAGGGTCCCTGTAGTTCTGCTAACTGACGCTTGGTTGTGGTAACTCTCTCCTCGAGATTCGAGTGCCTTTCATGACACTCCCTTACCTCCACCAGAGCGGCGGTAAGGTCCTCAACGAGTCGGTCTATGTGATAGTAGTCTCTTTCCAAGTCTCGAGTACGCGCGTTGGTGGCTTCCGTAGCCGCACTCAGCTCTAGAACTCAGTTCTTCGTCGCTCTCTTAAAATCCCCTAGGTCCGTGATTTGCTAGATCATAATTAGGAGGGCTTTGTCAGATGGTCCTCCATGGTTGAGGTCATAGCAACTTCGTTGCTCGCCAAATGGTGAACGATGTCACTGGTGACGACTCCACCTCTTAATGTCTGCTGCCCAACGGGGGATAGGTCCATTGTAGTCGAATCGGTTCGCGGGAACACTAGAAATATAAGGAGGGTTGATAACCTCCGACTCCTCTTCTGACTCCTCTTCGTCTTCTTTTTCCTCTAGTTCCTATTCCAATGCATCTTCTTCAAGATCTTCCTCTTCGATTTCTTTGGGGTCCTCATTAGGATCTTCTTCGGGATCTTCCTCGAACACTTCCTCAGGGTCTTCTTTTGGTTCCTCATCTACACATTCCCCATTTCCTAGATTCAGAAAGTATGGGTCTCCTGATAAGTGGAATCCTACCATGACGTCTTTGCGAGAATGGGGGTGTAAGAGGCACAAAACGAATCTTGAAATATTGCGCTAAAGCAACATAAAATACTCCTATAGTATTTTAAACGTTATTTTCAATTCTTAGTGCATTTCTTGTAGGGGTGATGGCAGGTTGTTAGACTTGTTGCCCACTACGTCTATCCCCCAGTATATGGGAGTCACTTCTCGGACAAATATTAACTGATCAGGCTATATTCATCCCAGACATGATTAGATATCCCAAGGTATACTCGCAGTGTACAACTCATCCTTTTTACTTTTGTATTTTTCCTAGCTACGACACTATACTGGAATGTGTGCATGTACTTAAACTTTTCGTAAGAATATCATTTTATTTCTAAAATTATAGTTGTATAAAAAAATTAGTCAGAGAGTTTTAGTTCCATTGCGTTTGTAGTTGGTATATTTTATGTGGTTCAATATAATTAGTTCACTATAAACAAGGCTCTGATACTAATCTATCACACGCCCAAACCAAGGATGATAGAAACATTCTGGGGGTGGAGGACTTCATGTATAGTATCATAACAACGACTATAATAGTGATGAAAGAAAATACAACCATCATAAATATAATTGAGAAAGCTACATGGTTTCATGAGTTACATGTTACATAATCGATTACAATATAATGATAAAATGGTTTTTCTGACATTGTAGCGTTCCATCCTCAAAAGTTGGTAGTTACTTGCTTAAATTGATTTCTTTAGACTACAAGTAATTTTAAAAGAGTGTCAACAATTAATTTGGCGAGTGCATAAACTTTTGTATGTAGAGTTGAAATGCTTTCTTTGTAAATGTAGTGTATGTTCAAGAAAAATCCAGTATTTTCATTATAAATTGATTTATAGTCTTAAGACTCAAAGACCGAAATGTACAAGTATTTTCCCTATGTGAGTTAATATAATGGTGCAATTGACATAGCAAGCCAATTACGTACTTCGGGCGTCAGAATGTTTTGACATATGTCACCCCAGAGCTGCCGGTATAGCTGTTGCATGCAGGTTAGGTGCTGGATTGTTAGTCCTAATATAAATTTATACACAAGTATCACACTCTTCCTACAAGAGACTATGGTTATAATACAACACTTTGTAATGTCTCACAATTTGATTCAATGAGTTTACGTGTAGTGAGAATGACAACCCTTTTTGTAATAATAATGAATCCCTCCTTAGTATATTTGTAGTGTTTATGTATCATAAACTATACCTATTATAGTTTCTCATGTGAGTTTGTAATAATGAAAGACCCTTATGTGAATGACTATTTCTATTTCATGGAAGCAAAATAACATGAAATAGAATCAATATGTAGCTATTTATTGTTATACACTTTGCTCCACATGTAAAAAAGTGTTAGTGAACTGGTAAACCATTTTACTAGTTTTAACTTTTCTGTCACTGTTTTCAGAAAAATCATAAAAAATCATCGTAAGTCGAAAACTGAATCCGTCAACTATGGGGGTTCAGAATATAAGTCTAGTTGGTGTGTAATTTTTATTATGATTTTTAGTGGTTTGCAACCAGTGTGAAAATGTCCATCTTCACAGACTGGTCTGAAATCATTTCTGAAATGATAGTCAGTTTTGTAAAATTCACCATAAATTGTAGAAAAATCGTATGAACATGTTCAAGTTGTCATTAGAAAGGTATAAACCTAAACTATTTGCGTACTGAATAATTTTGAAAAATATTATGTTTAATATGGTCAAAATATCTCGTGAATAGGCCATAACTTTTCTGTTGAAAGCTGTTGTTTGAGTTAGAAGATGTTTTAGTGATATAACTTGTATTCTCCCCCTTAAAACTTGAAGAAAACATGAAAATGTAGGGGGTATGAACTCACCTTGAGTGATTTCTTATGGTGGAAGGTTGAAGAAGGGGAGTTTCAAGTCAAGAACACTTGAAAGATGCTTGAAGATTTGAAGATCCTAAGAACAAATATGTCGATATTTGTGTAAATGATCCATGATTTGCATGAACAAGTGTAGAATATTTAGGAGTTAAATGAAGATTCTTACCAAAATTGGAGGCCAAATCAAGAATACTTCTTATCAAAAATATCGTGACATAGAAAGAGAGAGGGAGAGAGACAAAGAGAGAGAAGGTTGCTTTTGGTGAAAGCAAATGAGATCTTGAATGTGAAGAATAAAGATTTCTTGGGCGGATTTGATTAGATAAAATCTGATGGGGTGTTGGGCTGAGATGAAAAAGGAAAATGATTTGACTAGGTAGAGTGTGAGTAGTTACATAAAGTGGGTGTGGGGATGGTTTGGTGTCATAACTTTATGGAAAAGTCAACAAGTACATTTCGACATTATCTTGAGCAAAATTATGATTTATAAATAATAAATCCTCAAAATAGGAATAAGATATGAGTCTAGGGGGTCTAATATGTCCAAAGTGTGAATTGGGTGAAAATTTCACATCAAAATCATCAAAAACGGGCTTAAAATGTGAAAGTGGTCAAAAGCCAGGAAGAGGATGCGAACCTGCGAAGGGTAGGCACGCAGCCGAGAAGGTTCATGGTCTAAGATGGTTCACCTGCGAATGTGAGGTTCAGTGTGCGCCTTGTTGAGCACATGTAAACCTGGCTGACGATCGAATTTGAGGCTCCCTGCGAGGGGGGAGTCCGGTACGAACATTGTCTAGTGGAAGCGAGTGAGCCCGAGAAGATGTGAATGTGCCCAGTCATGTGAGATCAAGGTTCTAAATGGCGTGAGGCGTGGCATGGCGGCAAGGCCAAGCCTCAAGCTTAACGAGCCATGGCGAACCATGGTGTTTTTCAAGGCGTGATGTAAGGCTGCAATTTTGTATTAATTTAAAATTATATTACCACATAAATATAAATTTATATTAAATATAACTACTTTTTAGAAGTGTTAGATCAATAACTAATAACAAAAAGTTAACAAAAACCACAATACTTGTATCTCCGATTTGAAAAGACATAACAAAGAGCAAAAAACTGTGACTCAAACGAAAAAACGCGCGCCATAACACGTCATAACGCACCATGGCGCGCCATATCACGCCTTGCCACGCGCCACGCCTAACAGCAACGTTATGAAGCTTTTCGTAACGACAAAGCCACGCCTCACGCCATGGTGCACCTTTTAGAACAATGTGTGAGATTTCCCGGCTAGGCTGCGAACATCCAATAAAAAGCGAACGTGCCTAGTGGCTGCGAAGGCCTGCGAGTGTTCGCAGGTGAACAGTAACCTGCGAACCTCCTGGCCCCTTTTTGACCTCCTTCCGTTTTAAGCTGTTTTCGACCATGGGAAAGTTCGGGATGGCACAGGTGTTCATAGAAAACTTAGAAATTGTGATTTTTATTACCAAGAGGTTTGAGAGAGATTGGGAGAGATTTGGGAGAGACTTTTTTGTAGCCTTTGTTAGTGTTTATCCCCATAATCCAAGGTTTGTAAACCCCACTATGCCTCGTTATTAGTGTTTTATGCCCCGGAAGTGTACATTATAGTGATTTATAGAGTCGTTACATCACTCACCCTGGTTAGGGTTTAGAATTTCTAAACATATGAAACTTCCGAGTGATACTTTGTATTAAGATAGAGAATTGTACATTAGCAAACATAGAGTAAACCCTAACATACAAGTACTAGTTGAGTTTATCGGTTTGACTCATTGAATTTGTTTGACTTTGACTTGACCAGAAATTGTCGGTTGTCACAAAACGTTTTCTTAATAACTCAAACGCTTATATTTTTTTAATGATGATTACCTTTTAATCCTTGAATATCGCACCTTTTTTCATACGTCTCTGTAAAAGTAAACATCTTGTCAATCAAATGATTGTTTCCATTTTACACATACAGTCAGTTCTCTCTTTAGTCCTTGTAGGTCAATTCATCCCAAATATGGCAACACATTTAATGCGGTCTATTTCCTCATTCGGGTTACATCATTACTATTTCTAACCCGACCCATTTTTCACTGAACCTATAACAACCCCACATAACCCTCCTTTTACCCTTTACGGTCCCTCCATTTTCTTCATTCTCTCTCAGCAAAGAAACTGCTCACCAAGAACTAAAAACCTGCAACAATGTCGTGTTCACAATCTAACCCCAAATTTTCCAGCCCTTCTCCTAAGAAGAAATCATGAAAGGGTTCCACTTTTTCTTCCTCAACGGAACCGTTTCTCTGGGATACCACTCAACCTTTTTCGTTGGACCCAATGGACTATGACGAGTCCATCCGAGTTATGATTGAGTTCATATCGCGTCATCCTATCACTGTTCCACTCAAAAAAGTCCCCGATCCACCCATTCCTCTTCGTATTCTTCACACCGTATTTGAAAGAGTCAAGATTAAAGATGGAGTTCTGGAAATCAAGACAACTAGTAACTAAATTGTACCGGTTTCAAAGCAAACATTCTTAAAACCTATATGGATTTCTAAAAACCCTAAAGATTTCAAAGTCCAAGAACCATCGTCTGAGGAGTTCCAGACATTTCTCAACCATATCGGGTATGAAGAGGAGTTCAAAGCCAAAAAATTCATGAAGTCTACAGTTACTGGGCTATGGACAGTTCAAATGCACCTTATTCTTAGAGGACTATCTGGCAAACAAAGTGAAACAGACACGATGAGCAAGGACTGGCTCTATGTCATGTACAATATCGTTTCTAGGAAGACTAAAGTCGTCTACCAAACAGAAGTCGTATGGCAAGACTTTTAGAAGTTTTCTATCAAAAGAATGCCTCTAGAGATATCGAGTCTGAGATGTTGGGCTCTCATCATTCAACAGCTATACCGAGAGAGGCACGAACCAATTCCTGTTGACACCATTCCAGAAGAGGTATTTCTAAACTTCAAAGCTATTAAGAGTTATCGCCTTCTGAACCGGGCATCTTTCCAACCTGTTCGGAGACTACCAGAACATAGGTTGGCCAAATTACCATCCGAGTCCCCTGATTTGAAACATTTACTTGGAGACTTCGATTGTGTATAACCCAAGACAATCTACCTCGGTCCCCATTGAGCCCACCTTAGATATGACCAAACCAGCCTCGGCTGGTGGTAAGAAAAAGAAGGTAGCTAAGCGAAAAACCTCACCCTCTAAACCAAAGGCCAAAAAGAGAACCATAGTCGATACTTTCTCTTCACAGGAAGCTATCAAAGACATTCAGACTGATTATGGTCATCCTCATACCCCACCTTTCCACTCGTCCAAAGTACCCTTCGACGTTTCAAGAAACACTACACACACTCATGGGGAGTTTCCATACAATACACCCTCACCTTCCTAACAAGGTCATGTCAGTGTTGAACATAGTTCCTTGCACCCACTAGAACAAACCCATGATTCATGTTGAACATCCGTCCTTTCTCTTCTACAGAAGCACGATTCGAGATTCGCATCTTGGATCCCAAGCATTTCGAATCAGGAGTTATACCTAAAGTCTCGGACACCACAACTGGTCAGATACCTAGCAAAGGTAATGGACGACCAAGTACTAATGATCCAGATTGGATAGACTTTGTTGACAGAGCTCACTCCAAACATCCGGAACTTACTTGATCCCAAGTGGAAGCAACACTTATCTCCATGGAAATAGAAGTCTCCTTACCATGATGCTCTCTACTTAGATCCTAATAAAGATCATTCATCATACTTCGTGTTCGACGATGATAGTGTCTCTATTGCTACACCCCCATTCATTTCATCCGCTCCTCTCTATCAAAAGCCATCTTCATTAAGGCCCATTCACGAATTTGACCTTTCATCATCTTCTTCTAAACTAGTTGATGAAGAAATTAAGATTGAAGACAATGCTCACTGTAATCTCGGAAGTGAAACAGAAGCCAATCCTCCCAAGGATAATCATGCCAACAATCCTCGCCCCTCCCGAACAACTAGTCAACCAAAAGGGTGATAAAGCTAAGTTTGAGAGTTCAACCTCGGACACGGGATCATCAGCTGGAAATTTTGCTGGTTCCTTTTGGAACTCCAAGACAACATCTCCACTGTAGTATCAAAAGTTAAATCTGTTGACAAATCTGTTGCTCAGCTCGATTCTAAGTTTGATGAAAAAGTGTATGTCCTTGACACTAAGTTGGATGCCATCATCAAATCTATCTCAGACGTCAAATCTATCTCGGATATCAAGAAGCCAGGACTCTTATATGAAGAACAAGCACAACATGTGGATCAACCTATCTCTCTTCGTCTCAAGCACACCATCGAAGAAGTTGAAGAAAAATACAACTCCAGTCTCAATCACTATTTCGAAACAATCACCACCATGCTGAAAGTACATGATGACATTATTAGTGCAACCAATGAGCTAATTAAACAGTCTCACGTCAGGATTGAGAAACAAATTCAACGGTTGGAGAAAGAGATCAAGAAGAAAGACGAGATGAATCTGATCAGGCAACAAGTGCTCATCAAACTTCTCCGAGCCTGCTGGAATATCATGGATGTTCTGAACAATAATTTCGATGAAATGTTGTCCGTCCTTGGTTCTTTATTTGATCATCTTAAAGCTTAGGCTCCGACAGCTGAAGCATATGACACCCTCACCCTAGAGATGAACACCATCTTTCAGAAGGTGTTTGATCGTCTTTTAGATTTTCAGCACTCTATATTGCTTGCCTCGGTTCCCAGGCTATCCGATACAAGAGGGGGAGAAGGCCCAAGCACCAGAGAAAAATCTATCTCGTGGAAGTCTGCCTCGTAGTTCAAACTCTGAGATGAGTCTGATGACGATTCTTTTCAAATTATCTCCATAGGTACTCCTAATGATGAAGATGATGTAGAAGTGGACTACATCACCAATGTTATGGTAGGACTTCAAGCACCTATGAAATCTTTGGCAAAAATTCTTTTCAAGGAAGTGCATAGGCTATGGTCAGTTGTATCATGGCCATCATCCTTAGCTGATGTTTTGAAAGAAGCAAAGAAATAGCAATGGAAAAGACCAAGCGTACAGTTGATGCTTTCCGAGCCACTCAATCAATACCAGCTCCAATTCCCTTACCAAGAATATTTCCAATTGACGAAGGTTCTCCACTTCAGAAACTTGATAATCTACCGAAGGATCCTCTGATTTTTTCCATCTCCAAAGTTTATCATTGATGAGAATATGCAACAAGTCATCTCGGTTCTCACCAAACAACAAGACAAAGGCAAAAAGCCTGTTTTGGAATTTCAAAGCTCCAAACCATTCACCAAAATGTCCGAAGGTTGATCCCATGCTGAGATAGATCGAGCCTTCGAAGAAAGCATCCTAATTCATCCCATGAAAGCATCCTAATTCAAGCCTTGGAAGAAAGCATCCTAATTCATGCCATGAAAGACAACCCCAACCCAGATTCGGACCAACTTGATCTTCCCATCTCTCCATATGGCAAGTTTTATATCAAATTCGCTCCTCTCAACGCAGAAGATGATCCTCAAGTGATTATCAAAACAGAAAGAGAACGTTTGAAGACATTTTTTGCTCCTTGAACGCACATCCCCAAAAGGAAGTATGGTCTTGGAAGAGAATCACCAAGATATCTGGGTTCGGAAGGAAATTTTTGACGAAGTTTGATTCGGATTGCCTCTTACATCGCTATGATGTATATTGGAACAAGCCGACTCATCTCACCATCTCGGATGTCTACTTTCCTATGATCAATACAAATGACATCTTGACAAATAGACTATAAGTCATTTAAAAATATAAGGAGGATGTGACATTTAAAAAACTCTTTTTGAAGGTTTGTAAAGTACTTATCTATTTGATATATTTAGACTTATTGACATTTTGAAAAAGAGATATTTACTTGAAAGGGTAACATACTTTCATTTTTCTTTACATTTTGTTATACAAAATTTTTAATATTTGATTTACACATGAATTATTTGAAGGTATTTATATTTTAATATTATGACCGGTTGTAGTCTTGTAGATGGTTATAGGTGAAAAATGCAGACCATTTCAAATAATTAATATGTAAATCAGGTTAGAAATAAAAGTTAGTTATTAAATGTAAACAAAACTAAAGATTATTTATGCTTTCAAATCATTATCCTTGAAGTTTCCTATGTTTAGTTCCAAAAAATATACGATTGTGTTCTTTGTCTAGTTTCATTTTTTTCAGGTTAGCTTGTTTTTAAAGAAAAAAAAATAGAAGTTGATGTTGTTTGGAAAAAATATGATATAGCTTCCAAGCTCTTTCTTTACTTTGTCATTGCCCATATGCATTTCCTTTTTAAAACAGATAACTTAAAAAAATGGATCTAAAAACTTCTATTTGGTTCGAATATGTTTTAAACTAATTGATAACGATGAAAGTGCACAATGACTCCTCTCATGAAATCCTAAGTGGGCGTGTAAGAATAAGCAAATTATATTCGATTAAAATTTGAAAAGTAAACATAAGTGGTTCGTTTGTTTTTTATGTATTAAAATAAAAATAAAAAATCAAATATTCTTATAAAGACGTGTTAATTATAAATCCTTTTCCTAGTTTTTCATGTTGTTTCTAATCCGTGGCTGTGACATTATATATATATATATATATATATATATATATATATATATATATATATATATATATATATATATATATATATATATATATATATATATATTTTATGATACCATAGAAATTTGATTTTGATGGTGTTCCTCTCCTCTGTCGTGTCGGTATGACATATCAGAGGGTTTTAGTGTAAAAAATAAATTAGTGACTGAAATTGATTCTTTGTCAATTTTTTTTCACAACTAAAATATATATATATATAGGAGTAAAATCAAATAAGAAAATCAAAAGGGTTGAGAACGCAAGAAGAAAGTATATTCATTTCAGATTACATGTATTCATTTCTGGAGAAATGATAAATTTTTAGGCCTTTAATTTCAATTGAAGAGAAAAAGTATATTCATGTTGATTGTGCGTAAACATTTATCATTTCTCCACAAATGAATATATAGAATCACAAATGAATATATTTGTTTTCGCGTTCTCAACCTTTTAGGTGTTCTTATTTAATCATTTTCATATATATATATATATATATATATATATATATATATATATATATATATATATATATATATATATATATATATATATATATATATATATATATATATATATATATATCGGCAAATTTTTTATTAAATTAAAAACTAACAAAAAGATAAAACACCAAGAAAATAAAATGTTACATAGTAACTAACATTGGACTTTGAAGCCAACCCAACCAACTATATTCGGTCTTATATCTATTCTGAAATCAAGTAAAGGAATTGAGGATAATGTTATCAAAGATGACATATTTTCGTGGCTTAATATTACCAAAGAGCATCCTATTCCTAAAACTTCAAATATGTCACCACGAGACAACATAAACTACTTTCAGAAAATATCTTTGATATTTTGAAAGCCGAAGAACCAACAAGCAAACCAACTAATCTCAAAATAGGCTTATCATTACCTCACCAATGAAACACTCTCTCTTGAACCTCCAAAGCAAACAAACAAGAGAAGAAAAGATGATTAACGGAATCAACATCATTACCATACATAGGATATTGCAAGGAAGAAAGACTTATCCCTCTTCTCGAACAAATCAAATGGGTAGGCAAGAAATTCCTAGCCAATCTCCAAGCAAAAATATTCACTTTTATGGGTAAAATATGAACTCATCTAGTGACCACTGAACGCGTAGGTAACTGAGTCTCATCAATACGAGCCTGAGCTGAAGCCACCAGAGCCAAATAAGCTCTAAATCCAGAGTAATCACAAGAGCCCAATAAGCTCTAAATCCATCTATATGGAATATTAAACAAAGAAACAAAAGCCACGAGATAAAAAAGAATGTCACTCTAGGACACCTAGTTTTCTCCACTTGTAGGACATTGCAAGGAAGAAAGATTTATCCCTCTTCTTAGTCCCCCTTATTGGTTACCTCTAAAACCAAGAAAAAATGAATAATCATTTTATGTAACAATCACTTGCCTATTATGCTCCACTAAAAACAATCTAGGAAACCTAGTTATCAAAGGAAAATTTTCTTACCAAAACTTCTTTTCAAAAAAAAGTAGACTCTCCATTTCCCATAGTATTCTTACAAAAAGACAACATTCAATACATTTGGCGTTAAGATGATGCATAAACCTATCAATATCAGTCCAAATCGATATAAAAGAGGAAGAGGTGGCACGCAAATTACAATGATACCCTTGTATAACTTTGACCACTCAAACCCACAAAGCATTTGGTTTTTTCAAAAACCACCACATCTATTTAAACATAAGGGATCGATTCATAACAAAAAACTATTGGCACCAAGACCACTATTCTAATACCTTATCCCAACTAACCCGTGATATCTTTTTCTCATCAACTTCAATGCCAAGAAATATATTCATTTTTAAAGACTGTAACTTAGTAAGAATACCTGTTGGAGCCTTAAGAAGAGATAAACAGTAAGTAGGAACGGAATCCAAAATAGACTTCAATAAAGTCAATCTACCACCAATTGACAATGATTTAACGTTCCATCTAGACAACCAGACGTACACCTTTTAACACATCTCACTCAAAGAATTTTAATGATCCATAGAGCATCCCACAAGAATGCCAAAAAAGGGTAAAGATTAATTCTACATACACCTTTCCATAGAATATTCCACAATTGCTAACGGAAACTGCTAGCTCAACTTCCTCAAATCTAACACCAATTATTAGAATCCTGCATTCCTTAAGATTAGTTCTAAGACCTGAAGCCAAGAAAAACCATTGAATAATTCTAATAATATGACAATGGTTAGAATCACTCCATTCTCCAATAAAAACTACATTGTTATCATAAAATAAGTGAGATATATGGATTGGAGCTACGGAACCAATAGATATACTAGAAAAATTCCCTAATCCACTATGTTCATAAAATAAATAGGATGCACTTCCATGATGTGGTTAAACAAAAATGGAGATAAAGGATCACATTGACGCAACCCTCGAGGAAACTGAATCTCTTTTGTAGGGCTACCATTCACCAACACAAATCCCATTAAAGACTTAAGAATGCCGAATAGAGCCCTTAAAAAGATAAATAATAAGTAGGGACTAAACCTAAAATAGACTTCAATACAGTCAATCTACCACCGATTGACAATGATCGTCAACATAAGATAAGTGAGATATATGGACCGGAGCTACCAAACCAATAGAAATACGAGGGAAAACTCCTTAATCCACTTTGTCCATAAAAGAAATATGAAGCACTCTTCCATGATGAGGATAAACAAAAAACTGAGAAAAGGATCACCTTGTGACAAATAGTAAAATTACGTCAACGTTCAATGATTAAACCATCGGGGACACTTTGTAATAGACCTAATGTAATGTATTCCCACTTTTCAAAGAAAGTAACGTTTTCATACTAAAATATGCATACGAAATAACACATTAGTCACCAATGGATACAGATCATTAACAAACAAACACTATTCACAATACATAATTAATAATTAGTACATGAAAAACAAAAGTTTTGTATTTAGTATTTTTTTTCACAAATAACACTCTAAACGGATAAAGCATGTAAATACAACTTTGCTCATATAAAAAACGTCCAAAACGAAGATCATACAAGAAAGTAATGACCATTTTAAGGAAGCAAATTAGTAATATATCTAATTCTCCCTTAAATGAACTTTAAATCAATTCATAGGTTTGGCTACGCATTTAGTTAGGTATTGTTGAACATATTTTGGAATCTGACAGTTTTATGATATTTGATTCCAATTTCGAAAGTTTTGTATCACAAAGTTATAGCACTTCCACGAAAACTATTTAATCGCGATAACCGGAAAACAACTAAATTCTAACTTTGAACGCGTTTTTGATATAGTTTCGTCTTTCATTAGAAAATTTTGTTTACATATTTGGAAACACCATTATTGGGATATCATACTAGTGTTTCCAAAAAAATGTGAGAAGTCGTTTTTTGTTGGATTTCTGCACAGTTCGAGGTCGCGACACATGTCAGGATTGTGGTGGATATGCTTTGTGTGACGTGGGTGCGAAAAGTGTATATTTCTTGTGGCTTCTAGATTTCTATAAAAGGGAGAGAGGAGGTCTCTCTCACACTGCATATCTCCAATTTCACTCTAGTCTCTCTCCCTCTCTCTCGACATTCTCTCTCTCTCTCTATTTCTTTCTTTCTCTCTCTCTCTCTCTCTCTCTCTCTCTCTCTCTCTTTCTTTCTCTCTCGTTTTCTGATCGTCAACGTCACCACTGGCAGCCACTACCACTAGTAGAAAACTGCAAATTGGTCACACATAGTCGGAATTAAATGACAACACCTTCGAATATTTATGTCGCTAAAGGTACAAAAATAAGTTTCACGTTATTAGTTAGCCACATATGAACTCCGATCATGTGATAATTCAGAAATGTATTGCCACACATTTGAACATTTATATGGCTAAAGATCCCTGATAAATTTTGGTTGATTATTAAGCCTAATATGAACTTCAAACATGTGATAATTGAATAGTAAGTTTGAAGAATGAGTCACGATATACTTGCAAAAAGTGAGAAATTTATGTCACACACATGAACACTGTGATGAAATACCATATACGGTTACATGCAGGAATTTTTTATGTGTCTAAATCATAGATTTGAGTTTGTCACACATGATTTCAGTGTAGCAAAAATCTAGTACATATGGTCACATAACTTATTAAGTGAGTCTAAATTTTAGCATATATTAACATGCAAAATGTTAATGTGTATAGTCACAATGTATTTCTAGCATGATCATGTGACTCTATGGCAAAAAAGGTTATCATTAAATTTGATATTAGTCACACTGAGTGTGTGTGTATGTGTATGTGTGTCTAAATCGTGAGACTATATATGGTGACATGAAGTAATTATTTATGTTTCTAAATCTTAGAGTCGAGCTTGTCATGCATGATATTAATGTAGTAAAAATCCAGTACATATGATCATATAACTTATTATATGTGTCTTAATTTTAGTGTGTATTAACTTGCCAAAAGCTAATGTGTATGGTTAAATAATAAGTATTGGGATTCAAATCAAATTAACATTTATCTCACTTGGCTATCACGTTTCTTTGTAGATTGATGGAAATTAATGTTTAATCCAAATTTTAGAAACTTATTGAATATTAAAATCATTTTGACCTAATAATATAATATGTTCAGTGTAGTTGAGTAGAAATGGTATGGTCAATTATATGGTCAAATGGTTTTTGTCAATCTCTAGAGGCTTTTAGTCACTCGCGGATTTGCACAATCTTTTCTGTTGTTTCCCGGATGATCTCCGGACCAGTGAGAGTGCTGTCAGGAACTTGTCATTTAGCTAGTTGTGTGTTACCCACCTCAACCCATCAATGAGGGGATCTGCACTTCCGTCCATAGAGGGCTTCGAATGGAGCAACTTTGATACTAGTATGGTAGCTGTCTTTGTATGAAAACTCGATCAATGGTAAACAGATATCCCATGCTTTACCAAAGTCGATCACACAAGTTCTCAACACGTCCTCTAATGTTTGTGTGGTTCTCTCACTATGTCCATCAGTTTGTGGGTGGTAGGCTATACCCATGACCAGCCTCGTCCCCAAGGGTTTTCGTAGCGAATGCTAGAATATTGAGGTGAATCCAATATCTCTATTAGAGATAATCGATATGGGTATACCATGCAGTCGTATAATCTCTCTAATGTATGTTCTAGTCAGTTTCTCCATCTTGTCAGTTTCTTTGATTGGTAGGAAGTGCGCGGACTTGGTTAACCTGTCAACGATCACCCAAATGGTATTGAGACCACCCGTTGTCTTGGGAAACTTCGTTATAAAATCCATTGTAATCTGCTCCCACTTCCACTCAGGTATCTCGAGTTGTTGTAGTAAACGTGAGGGCTTTTGTTACTCTACCTTAACTTTGGCGCAAGTAAGAAACTTGCCCAGGAAGGTATCAATCTTTGCTTTCATGTTAGGCCACCAATATCACTTTTTAAGGTCCAGATACATATTGTTTGAAGCTAGATGAACGGAGTATCGAGTATTGTGTGCTTCGTTCATGAAAGTGTCTCTGAAACCACCAAGCTTTGGTGTCTGGATCCTATCCATGAGGTATAAGACTCTGTCTCCCTTGACTTCTAAGCTCTTATACATCCGTCTCAGGGTTTCACCTGCCAAATTTTCAGGTTTCAAGGCTTCCTGCTGAACCCCCTTAATTTGTGTGGACAGATGTGAATGGATTGTGATAGTCAATGTCTTGACTCTACGACCTGAGTAGTCTTTCCGACTTAGGGCATCAGCTACTACATTGACTTTACCGGGATGATAACGAATTTTGCATTCATATTCATTTAGTAGCCCGACCCACCGTCGCTGTCTCATGTTAGTCTCCTTCTAGTCGAATATATGTTGAAGGCTTTTGTGGTCTATAAAGATAGTGATTTTTATATCGTACATGTAGTGTCTGTAGATCTTTAGAGCAAATACTATTGCTCTTAACTCAAGATCATGAGTAGTGTAGTTGACATCATGTGTCATAAGCTATCTTGAGGCATAGGCGATGACCTTTCCCCGTTACATAAGAACACAGCCAAGCCCGTGGTTACATGCATCGCAGTATACCATGAAATCTTCTATCCTTTTTAGGAGGGGTAATATCGGTGCGCTACATAAGGTTTGGTTCAACGTTTCGAATGCTTTTTCTTGTTTCTCTTCCAGTAAACGGTCACACCCTTCTGGGTCAAGGTGGTAAGTGGTTTCGCGATTTTTGAGAAGTTTTGAATGAATCTGCGATAGTAGCCAACGAGGCCTAAGAATTAACGGATTTCCATAGGTGTCCTAGGTGCTGACCAGTCCTCGATGGCCTTGATTTTGGAAGGGTCCACGTGAATTCCCTCTTTGCTGACCACGTGAACCAGGAATTCAACTCTCTGAATCTAAAATTCGCATTTAGAGAACTTCGCATTAGCTTCTCTGCTCGTAGTGTTTCCAAGATCAGTCGTAAGTGTCGACTGTGTTCCTCTTTACTGCGAAAGTAGATAAGTATGTCATCGATGAATACTACCACAAACTTATCTAAGTAAGGACGACACACCTGTTTCGTTTATTCCATGAACACCGTGGGTGCATTGGTTTATCCGAAAGGCATCACTACAAATTCGTAGTGACCATAACGAGTTTGGAAGACTGTTTTGTGAACATCTTCCTTTAAGACTCATAACTGGTGATACCCGTATATTAAGTCAATCATTGAAAAGCAGCATACTCCCTGAAGTTGGTCGAACAAGTCGTCTATCCGTGGTAGAGGGTATCATTTCTTAACGTTCAGTTTGTTTAGCTTGCGACAGTCGATGCAAATTCGAAACGATCCATCCTTCTTCACGACAAGACTGGTGCTCCCCAGGGGTGAGAAGGTTGGTCTAATGAGTCACTTTCTGAGTAGTTCGTTCAGTTGACTAGATAGTTCCTGCATCTCAGCTGGTGCTAGTCGATGGGACGATTTGGCTACAGGGGTAGTTCCTATAATTAAGTCGATTCTGAACTCGACTTGACGTCGTGGTCGTAATCCTGAAAGTTCTTCGGGAAAGATGTCAGCAAAGTCGCGGACTTCTAGGATGCTCTTTATGTCTTTCCCCTTTTGACTCACATCAACTACGTGAGCAAGAAACGCATGATATTCCTTTCGTAAGTACATCATGGCATGAATACTCGAGTTGATTTTGAGGTTCGTACCTGGTTTGTTGCCATATATAACTAGGGTTTCGCTATTCGGTAGATTAAGATGAACGATTTTCTCAAAACACATGATGTAAGCATGAGGAAGACTCAACCAATCCATGCCCATAATGACTTCAAAACTTTTAATTGAGGCATGCATGAGGTTGTTAGGGTTCTCAGTCTTCCCATTAGCCATTTCTATTATGAACGTTTCTTCTAGTGCTCATGGTGGTTGTTTAAGTAAGTGTTTAAATTTTTTATTCACGAAACTCCTCTCCGCTCCACTATCAAAGAGTATGCATGCATAAGAGTTATTGAGGAGAACCATAGATGTGACCACCGTAGGGTTTGCCACAGCTTCCTCATGGCCTATCACCAAAAATATCCCTACTCCACCAGTATTCCCTACTTTTGGACAATTCCTTTTGTAGTTTGCAACTTCACCGCACCCATAGTAGGCATGGCCTACTCAAATACCAGGGAGCTGGGTGATTGGTCTTGTCGGTGCTTTACAGAAATGGGCAGTGTGCCCCTTCCTATTGTAGTTAGCACATTGCATCTCTTGTCAAGGTCCATTGTGATGCAAGTTGCACTTGTTGCACTTAGGCAGACTTCTGGCATACTGCTTTGCTGGTGCAAGGACAGCAGGGGTTGTTGCGGCATGAACAGCCACAATCTGCTATTTCTTAGCGGGGTCCTGTGCTGATTGGTTCTTCTTTCTGTCCCAAAACTTTCTCTTATTGTCGTTCGCTTTGGATGGTTCTGGGACAGGGGTTGTTACTTATGAATGGACTCCATGGTCAATGAGTCTCTGTGCCAATCGTTTGGCACTATCAAATGTAGAGGGGTTCAAAGATAAAACACTTCCCTAGAATGGAGACAACAATCCCGCGATGTACCTCTTGATCTTCTTACTCTATGTAGGGACCATCCCCATACATAGAGCCCTAAGATCACTAAACCTATTAATGTAAGCTACTATGTTAGAGCCTTTCATAGTAAGGCCCCAAAGTTCCTGTTCTAATATCTAAACTTCGCCCCTCGGGTAGTATTCTCCCCTCATCAGATCTTCCAGTGTTTCCCAGCCCATCGAGTTAGCCACTATGTGTGTAAGTGACTTGACATGGCCATTCCACCATGTGAGGGCCATGTCGGCAAAGGTGCAGGTAGAAAATTTAACTTTACTTCCTTCAAGGCAAGAGCAGATCTCGAAGATAGACGCTGGTTTCTCAAACCATTGCGATAAGGCAATAATTCCACCGCTATCGTTAAAGGTTTTGGGTTTGCAATTGGTGAAGTCCTTGTATGAACAATCCCTAGGGTGCCCATGACTATCACCTTGGGTAGAGTTAATACCCATGCCACCCCCACTAGTACCGCTAGTGTTGATCTTTTTTAAGGCAGCCTTCACAGCTGTGATCATTGTAGCTTGAAAAACTACAGGATCGAATTATGGAGGATGTGGTGGTTGAGTTGAAGTTATTGGTGGATTGCGTCTGTTTGATTTACGAGGAGGCATCTTTCACCTATAAGTTTTTAAAAATGAAGATAATGGTAAGATGTAAAGAGTGAGTATAATGTGAATGTTCCATGAACTAATTCACCCTAGTTCAACATGTAATTGTTTAATTGTTTGCAATAGAGCTTTATCATTAGAAAGTGAATGGATTCAGCTAGTTGGTGTTCTGTTTCCCACACACATCTTTCTAATGCCACTTGGCTCTGCCGAAGTTCTCTAACTTCCGATCGGTTGGCATTTAGTTCCCTCTGTAGTGCATTAGTGTGAGTCCTTGTTAACTCATGGTCTTTGTTCAGATGGCCGAGACAGACTGTATTGACTCCTGCGTTAGCCCTAATCTCCATGACTTGGTCAATGGCCATTCTTCCTTGTTCATCATTGCATGCAACACGATGAACCAAGATAGGAAAGATTCTATTAGCTGAGCCTCCCTCGCTCAAGCTGTAGAAGCTTCATTCCAATTTATAAGGAGGAGGTTGTCCCTATTCGTGACTCCAGCTTCCCAAGTTTACTGCCCACAGAGGTATCGGGCCTTGAAAATCCTGTCGCGGGTTAGGATTTTGGGAAACTTGAGTTGGATTATAGACATGGGGTTCTTAGTCAGAGTCTTCTTGAACTTCCTCTTCGTTCTCTTCCTCATAACTTTCCTCGAGGTCTTCTTCTACTGGGACCATAGGGTTATCTTCTTCCGATTCAGCTTCGAGCCATCCACCATTCTCTTGATTGGGAAAGTACGAAACTCCCGGCAGATGAAATCCAGCCATGTTATCTAAGCGAGAATAGGGGTATAAGAGACATATAAAAGATGTATTCCTACAGATATTAATAAGGTGATCCTTCCTAGTTACTTCTATACTTACGTAGTGCATACCAGCTATATATAACCAAGACAGAATAGACGTTCAAATAAGTAATCCAACTCTAAGACAAGAACCAAACAAGGAATAGGAAGTAAAGTGAAGATCACATATTCTAAGTCTATAACATCTTAATCACATATAATCTTAGCATATCCACTCAGCAACTATAGACCTACTAGTAAGGGTAATTTTAGTTCTCACATAAGTAAAATATAGTACCACAAAATACTCCTGTAGTATTTCAAGTTTATGTTAAGTTCTATCGCTTCTTTGTAGAAAGAGTTGGTAAGTTTTTAGACCTGTTGCAACACCACAACCATTCCTAGGAATATGATAATCACTTCTCGGATAGATATTATTAATCAAGCTATATCAATCTCATACCTGATTATATATCCCCAAGCCTACTTGTGCTGTTCAACAATCACAATAATTTTGTTCTGTTCTTTTATGACACTGTTCTGGCATGAATGCATGTATGTATAATTTAGTAAAATATTTTATATTTAAAAAGTATAACTCTTGGTCAAACTGTTTTAATCCAGTTGTATCTTTTATGGGTCGATATACTTAGTTCACTATAAACAATACTCTGATACCAATCTGTCACACCCCCAAACTAGAACAGAGGAAACGTCCGGGTGCGGATGATGTTATGTACAATATCATAACAATGAACTATAGTAAAATAAGCAACGACATTTATTTTATTAATAAAATAGTTAATACATGTGTGTTCTTTGTATAGTTGTATGACACCAAAAATGTATAGCAAAATATAAAAGACGAGTCTTGAACATGCTTCGTCTTCTCAAAACCTGTGCCAGTGTACTTGTCTACTGGTTCCTTCAGAATACAAGTTATTTTGAAAGAGAGTATCAACATTTAAGTTGGTGAGTTCATAAGTTTTTAGTGTCAAATGATTGTATTTGTTTCATGAAAATTTTAGTATACTTCCCAGAAAATCCTATATTTTCTTTGTAAAAGGAAAAGTAGTCTTTTACCCAAGACCCAACTGTTTTAATGTTTTGTTCTCTTGTAATAGTATAAATGAATGTTTGTACTTGAAATAGTGTAAAATGTATGCTTTCCATATTTGTAAACTATCTTTACTAGAAAAATAGTATGCATTGTTTATGTGTGAATATCACTGTATGTATGAAATGGAAAATGAAGATTTATAGTAGTATTGTTTAAAATAAAACTACTAAAGAATTACCTGCCTCGTAACCGAATTGGTTAGTTAAGGTGTTAATGTGATTAAGCTTATAACTATACTTGATTGACTGGTATAAAACATGACGTTCTTCAGGCGTCGAAAAAGATATGACATCTGTAACCCGTAGACTTGTAGATCCCACTATAGCTAACAACAAGGTGTACGATTGTCAGTCCCGTATAGATCTATACACAAACTCAAACTCTCCCTCCATGAGACTCTGGTTATAAAACAAGACTTAGCAAGGATATTACTAAGTACATGAAATAGTATTTCAAATTCTAGTTAACTTGTTCACGTATAGTATGTAAGTCCTTCTTGTTCTTGTAAATGAATAGTGTACTTTGTAATGAAAAGTAATATTATATATGTATTGACTCATGTATTGTTTCTATGATCTAGAAAATAGTATGAATTGACTCTCTAAACTATACCAATTATAGTTTACTAGCATGTTTGTTTGAACTGTAAATGATTTGGAGAAAAGACTCATTTTCCCAACATATGCAATTGAGTTAAGTATGTTCTTTGAAAAGGAGATTTAATATTCTTGTATATATTTAGCGTGTATAATTATGATTTAGCCGACAGTCGGACTGATGATCCTACCCTAAGCCCACAACCAAACGCGGAATAGGAGTTACAGTATTTAGAAATAGTCCTATGTCCGTTAAAACATTATTATACATAAATATACAAACGAATATGATTTTGATATAAACAGAAAACTAAAATAGTTTAAAAGAGTTTGCAAATGATTTTTAACAATGTTTATAAGCATAAGAAATCCTTTGTTTGTTTGTTTTCACATGTAAAAGTTAACACAATTAAATTTTGTTTAGCTTGTACCCCCTAAAAATATTGAAAAAGGTAAATTGTAGTGGTATGAAGTCACCTTGTGTGAGTGATTCGTTTGAAGGTTCGATATAGGATGTTGTTTCCACAAGTTAGATCCTGAGAAAAAAACGAGTCCTAAAAGCATTTCACGTAATATATATGTATACTACTAGTGAATATAACCGCAAGTATGTTAAGGAAATAGACCAATTTTTATGTTTCACTTACAAATAAGAGTGTTAGAAGCGATTTCGGCCAGCCCTTGGGTTTTCAGCCACTTGAAGATCTTAGTGTTCTTAGTAAAACCAAGGAGATTCAAAGGTTTTCGGTTGAAGATCACGAAAAAGGAAGGTGATATCTTGATGAAATGAAGAACACTTGGTGTTCTTATCAAGATCCTAAGGAGATTCAAAGGATTTTGGATGATAATTGAGAGAGAAAAATAGGTTTTCGGTTGATGTGTTTGAGAGCAAAAGTGGTGTTTTTGGATAGAAGTGTAGAAGTGAGGAACTGATTTCGATCCCTCCATATGTATAAGGCCGAAATCGATGATGGGAGACGTTTGTAGATTTACACACCGAGCGGATAAGACCAAGGTTAGCGGTCAGAAGGTTCTCGGCCGAAAATAGATACTCGGTTTTGCACGTTTGCGGGTCAGAGTGAGTTATTAGTCCGAAGTCTTAACACCATGCGAGGGTTTTCGGTCCTAGCAAGACTTCTTAGATCAAGCAATTTACTTCCAATTTAAGCAACACTTTTAATAAAAGGTTTAAACACCTTGAGAGTTTTAATATAAAATCCATAAGATAAATCTACTTAAGAAGATATATCAATACTATAAGTTTGACTTTAGTTGACTCAAGTTTGACTTTTACAAGATCGAAAATAACGGGTTGGCATAGAAAGCTTGTCTTGTTTCTTTGAAAATGTAATAGTGTTCTTATAGATAATGCAATATTTCCTTTTAGAGAATTAAATGTAGTGTTGGACCTTAAATCTATAGTGTATGTTTGTTACTCTAGCATGAAATAGCAATCTGTACTCTGAATTAGTAATTGTAATCTTATTAATGAATAACACTATATCATGAATGTTTCTTAAAATTGTGTGTTGTGCTAGTGTACTCAATATTACAAAAGTAGTGAATTGTTGTAGTGTCCGTAGTGATGTTTATGTTGTAGTAGTGTCTGAAATGTATGTAGTAGTGCCCTGAATTCACCGTGTGTAGTATAAATTAGTGTACTGTAGTTTTATTATTTAAAACAAAACCTTTGAAATAGTGTTAATCACATAAAAAAATGTTTTAGTTGAACACTATTCTGAGTTTCATATAACCATGCTTGATATGACCTAGCGACCTTTACAACGCTCTTCTGGCCTCAAAATGTTATGGCATTTGTCACCTAGGCCTGTCGGCCTACCTGTTGCAAGCAGCTCAAGTACGGGATTATAAGTCCCGTACAGATCTATACACAAATTCACGCTCTCCCTCTAGGAGACTCTAGTTATAATTTATAGAATTTGAACTGGTACCTTGATGGGTACCCTGAAGTACTGCCTCACAACCCTGTATTAACTAGTTTACGTGTAGTGTAGTAGTGTTCTCTTATACTTGAAACTGTATGTATAACCTTGTAGTAGTGTACTTTGTAGTGTAAAATAATTATACTTAAATACTTATTTAGTAGTGTATCCTTGAATTAGTGAAATAGAGTAGTGTCCCATAAACTATACCTATTATAGTTTAAACGTATGTTCTTGTACTGTTTATTGAATTTAGCAAATTAGTGTAGTGGTTCATAAATTATGCCAACTATAGTTTAAATGTATACCATATAATGAATTGAAACATTTGCAATTTAATAGTAAGTATAAAGCTGTAGTGAGATATTATGAAAGATACCTTGTTGCTCGATATGCTATAAAAACGTTAAAAACATATGCAAATATATTTTGGTAATTGTAGTGATAATTCGTGTTGGAACAATTGCAAATGGTTTGCAATGGTTTGAAATCGTTTGAAAATTCTTTGTGTTTAACTTGTATTTCCCTAAAACATTGGAAATAGTGAAAACATAGGGGTATGAAGTCACCTGTAGTGCGTATTTTAATAGCAAACTGTAGTGACGGTCCTTGGCTAGCGTACGCGGAAGTAATTGTATTCGAAAAATAATTATTTCCAACGTCGTATTTAAATTAGTACGACATTAATTTAAATAATAGGTTAAATAATGATTTAATTATTTAAGGGAGACTTACAAAATAAACTAAAATATTTGAACTGTTGAAAGGGGGTTTTCGATCGGACAATTGGGTTTTCGGTGGAGGCTAGTATGTTTTCGATTGGATCTTGATAAATGCTTAAAGATTTGAAGATTTGGATGAATGTTCTAGGTGTTCTTGGTGTTCTAGGTGTAAATAAGAAGATCTGGGTAGAAAACTCTTGAATATAAGCTATTTACGGATGATAGTTGAGAGCAAATTGGAAGGTGTTCATGGTTGGAAAAGTGGTAAATGAATTGAGTTTCCTGCCAAAACACTTATATATAGAAAGGGTTTTCGGCCTTAAAGGGCCATTGGCGTTAAACGGTGTTTTCGGTCATGCTTGGCTGAAAACTCATGTTCTTGATTTAATTTCAACTGTGAACTCTATTTGGACTAGAGTTTTTGGTCATGAACTTCTTGATTATTGAATTCCTTGAGCGAAATCTCTTATATGGGGCTTATTTTATTATTTAAGCCTTAGTCTATCAACTTATGTTAAGTTATTATATCATAATTCAACATAAGACTTAAGCTACCCATAATTATTTACTTATAAGCATGGCCTTAAAGAAATAGAATATATGTATGCACAAGGATTGTAATGTAGTTTTTGACTCTTACTGATTTGAGAATGACGGGTTGTTACATTATCCCCCCGTTATTGGGAATTTCGTCTCAAAATTCTTTCTATAGCGATTACAATCATGGACTAGTAAAAAAAGATGCGGGTACTTTTGTTTCATTTGATCTTCTTGCTCCCAAGTGAATTCAAGTCTCGGCATGGCGTTCCGGCGAACCTTCACTATTGGTATGCGACTTTGTTTCGATCGTTTGACTTCCCTATCCGTTATTTCTACTGGTTCTTTAACAAAGAGAAGGCTCTCGTTTATCTCGATTTCTCTGAGTGGAATCACAAGACTTTCGTTGGATAGACATTTCTTTAGGTTAGACATGTGGAAGACAGGGTGTACATTTTTAAGTTCTTGTGGTAGACATAGTTTGTAAGCTACTGAACCGATTCTAGCGAGAATTTCAAATGTTCCTATGTACCTTAGATTTAGTTTTCCACGCTTTCTAAAGTGTATCATGCCCTTCCAGGGTGAGACCTTAAACAGAATGCAGTCACCAACCTGGAATTCCAAGGGTTTTCGTCTCTTGTCTGCGTATCTCTTTTGTCTATCTCTAGAGGCTTTAGTCGTTCTCAGATTTGGACAATCTTTTTTGTGGTTTCCCGAATGATCTCAGGGCTAGTGAGAGTGTTGTTAGGAACTTGGCCTTTTGCCAGTTGCGTGTCTCCTACTTCAGCCCGGCACATAGGGGATCTACACTTGCGGCCATATAGGGCTTCAAACGAGGCAACCTTGATACTAGAATGGTATCTATTGTTGTACGAAAACTCGACTAATGGAAAATGGGTATCCCATGCTTTAAAAAAGTCATTCACGCAGGCTATCAACATGTCTTCTAGGGTTTGTATAGTTCTCTCACTATGTCTGTCGGCTTGTGGATGGTAGGTTGTGCTCATGTCCATCCTAGTCCCCAGAGATTTCTATAGCGACTGTGATATGTGTATTTATATATATATTTTTTATACATTATATCTTCATATTTTGGGCTTTATTATTCTCTTTTAGAACTAAAAAGTACTCATAATGCTTTGAATTATGTTTTGCAGCTATTCGTTGACGATAAAGCATGAAAGAAAAGACTGAAGCGGAAATCGGGCTTAGAAGCTAAAAGAAAGGAAAATGCTGGAGGAACGATTACGCCCCACGTAATTCACAAGTACGCTAAGCGTAATGGCTAAATTCAAAGTACGCCCCGCATAACGATAGGAATCAGATAACTCCAATCGCGTATAAATCGTCACTACGCCCAGCGTAATCCGACTTACGCCCAGCGTACGTAAGCCAGTTACAAGGGTTATAAAATTCGATTATCAGTCAACAAGAGAGGGGGATTCGACTTCCAACCTAATTTAGTCAATATTAAGCTTCTGTTAAGCCGTTTTGAGGGTCTAGAAGGCGGCCGGAAGGCCGTTAAGCTAACGGGAGCGGAGACCGGAAGGGTTGGAGAGCGGATACATGTCGGTAATCATATGGGTTATTAACGTGACCATGTTTAGCATTCCGTTGTGTTACTATTCTGTATTTAGTTTCTGATTTGGGTGTAAAAACCTTTTACTTTGTGTTTATGATTGAATGAAACTTTGATTATTAGACTAATTGCTATATTGAATTATTTGTTTATGTTTAATTTATCTTGCCAAGCTTGTTAAAAGATCCTTACGGGTTAATGATAATTATTTGCTGTTAATTGTTAAGTAAATTGAGTTGTATGAACATCTGCTTGATTGCTTGTCTCTTGTAATTTTGATGACCATCGAGATTATAAGTCTAGGAATAACGAATGTGAAACTAGGATTAACTTGGGAATAAGTAAGTTAATGTGTGAGCCTTGTTAGATGACTATCAACAAGAGGTTAATTGATTGACTAATTTGATTAACTATATTTACAAGTCTTGCTTGATACGAGCTGAACACTTGGAAGCATGTTAGTTTAACCAACTGACCACTGTTTGAATTAACTTGTTTGCTAAAGGATTTATTATAGTGAACGCGAATCTAATCATTTTAGGAATCGGTGAACATGAATAAATGAATTTGTGTATGCAATTATCTATGTTTTTAAGGTGTAATTTATCTAAACCAAAGTACCTGAAGAGATTTGCTTTCCTGTTAGTTTCTCGAAAGTTGTTAATTAATTGATAGTTTGAGATTTATTAAACTATTTCTTTATTCTTTTCGTGTGACCTGTAACCTATAATCAAATATTTTAAATTAATTCACCACCGTTCCCTGTGTTCGACACCCGACTTACCTAAGCTATATTGTAATCTGACTAGGTACACTGCCTATAAGTGCATAGTTAGTCTAAGTTTGTTAGGTTATAAATATTAAAATTAGTGGGTACTTTTGTGCACATCAAGTTTTTGGCATCGTTGCCGGGGAACGGCTTGTGATTAATTTAGTTTATTTGATTATTCGTTATTTGTTTTTAGTTAGTTTTCATTTTTAGCATGATTTTCGTTAAGATCATTTCACTTGTAGGGAAGGTTCTTGTTGTTATTTGTAGGAATTTAGGATTGTACACATTGCTTGACTTTACTTTTTGCATGGGTTTCGAGAATGCAAGAGATTAGGGAATTCTTGACCTGGTTGGCCTACTACTTTGTTGATTTGTCCAACTCAATCCATGAGGCGTAGTATAGCAAGGCGTATTGTGGTGGTTAAGTGGAAGACCGAGCTCTTGTTGTTCTTGACTAGTTAGGTCACTTCTTGTTCTACTTTTAGTTAAAGGTGCAAAGAAAACAAATGAAATATTCTAACGGGTCCTGAAAGTGGGTGTTTTCGCAAACCAATTCTTGTGTGCAAAGGTTTTTAATCAACCATTGTTGTTTGATCCTGACAAAGATAAGTGATTATGACGTCTCATTTTTTTTATGTCACTCATCGGGAAGTCATCAGTTGCTGAAGCAATTAAGAAGAAAAATAATTAATTATAATAAGTCCCTAAATTAATTAGTTAAAAGAAAAGAATTTCAAATAAAGAAAAGGGAATATTTGAGTTTTAATTACGCCCAGCGTAATTTTAATTACGCAAAGCGTAATAAACCATCGATCGCGTATGGACTTTTCACGGAGTTGGGGTTATGCCCAGCGTAACTTCGCGTTACGCCCAGCGTAAATCGACAACCAGGTTTTATCTGTTTACCCTTTGACTTCTTTGTTATTCTTTCAAACACTTCTATTTCGCCGCATAAGCTGTGACGGGCGAACTCTCTCAAAGAATCTCGATTGTGCTTCTTTTCTTGTAAAATTCGACACATAGGTATGTTTTCGGGTACTCAATGGCTTGGATTTATGTTTCAATCGATGAAATTGGCTGCATATTGCCTTTGTTTGAAATCTAGGGTTTGTACATTTCTTGAATTAAGGCCGATTTCACAAATGTATGCTTTGATTAGGGCTTGAATGGACCGATTTCCATCAATGGACTAAACCCTAGGACTTAATTTGTCCTTAATCCCATGATAGACCCAGCGATTTGCGCTCGGGGACGGACGCCTAGCGTAACCCCTGTTGACTTCGAGTCTTGACTGCTCTATGCAGTTTCCCTGTTAAGTGTTTGCTAATTTTGAATAGACAAGGAGATTACATGGGATTGATTTTTAAGGGAGGTCCCGTTTTTTTTTCTACTGTCTTGGACCACGCAAGCTGTATGCTCGATATGCCCCCATGTGTTTGCCCCTACTGTGTTTATTGCTTGCAGATGTGCTTAATTTGAAGATTTTGATATGAGTTATGACTTTAGAACAAGCAAGGGAACTCAAACACAGATTCATGAAACCTGGACGTACGCCCAGCATACTGTCCATATCCAGCACCATTTTTTTTGGTTTAAAAAACCTGTTAATGCCGTTATATTTTGTTTGGTTTTGTCTCTATTTATGCAGGTTGTGGCTCGAAGAACTCAAAGGACCAACCCACCCGAGGATGTGACCGATCACCGTCTCTTACAATTTCCGCAAACTCTGAACGATGCAATCTGGGCACGATATGTCACCAATCTGAGTTTACTTCTCACCAAGGAGATCGATATAGCACCATCATTCGACTGGGGATTGGCGACCCAGACTGGACTTGCTGCACTGATCCAGGATTTTTTGCAATACACGCACTCGGACGCGAGTGGAGTGGATTTGTTCGTATGTCAGGGATGGGCACGATTGTTCAGGATCCAGGAGCCTGTTTATCGAGAATTTTTGCTGGAGTTTTACGCTATAGTTTCCTATGATCCTAGGAAGGCACCCGATGATAGGACAGCTTTTGCCTTCAGACTTGGGGGAGTGAGCCGGGAGTGCAGTGTCATAGAGCTTGTGACTCGAGTGGGTATATACACAACAGATGAGACGAGGAGTGTCCACTTCCCGGCATTCCTTGCTGATTGTCTCACGGACCGGCCAAATGACTATAACGAGAACACTTTTTGGGCCGAGATTACAGGGGGAGTTTATACGCCATTTACTACACGGGGGAGGATGATTCGGTCTACTACATACAGACTGCTGCACCGTTTGATTTATATGTCTCTCACGCACCACAAGAACAGTGAGAGAGTGCCTTCGACAGACTTGTATTTCCTATGGGCGCTTGTTACTCCAGGGAGGCACCTGAACCTTCCAGTTGCTTAAGCTGCATATTTGGGACGGAGGGCCAGGGGACTTCGGGAGGATAGCCCGATTTGCGGAGGGCATTTTATCACGCGACTAGCTCGATCATATCAGTTGTTGGCGCGTGAGATCACGAGATCGATGGTATTCTATGATATGAGGCCGATGAGCCTTCAGTTGTTAGAGTCGATGCATGTACTCGAGCGGGGCGGAGATGGTGTCTTGCGAGTACGAGCAGATGATGTGGCGGACGAGGAGGGTGTCGCCGAGCCACAGCCGAGACGGGTCCAGCGGTGTAGACCTACTGCTCGGGGAGCACAACAGGGACCTGAGCCAGAGATTGATATGCGCTAGTTAGCTCAGGGAATTGACCCTCTTGACATGAGGGTTCAGAACCTTAGTGAGTATGTTGCACATGTGGACAGGCAACAGCAGTGGTATGGGGATGCGTTGACCGTATTCTTTGCCCAACAGGGGTTTCAGTACTCGGTTCCCTACCCACCACCATTCCAGCCACGACATGATGGGGCCGGTACTTCTGGGACACATCAGCATAATGACGGAGATGATGAGTGATTTAGTTATCCTTTTTATTTTTATGTTATTTTTAGTTGATTTTTGTGTTGCTAGTATTAGTATTTTTTTTATTTGGTATGTAATTAAACTTTAATTTAGGGTGTTTTATTTTTGTTTTCCATGTTGATGCTCTTTGGTTGTTTAGATCTCTGTAGAGTTTTCGCCCTTAGAAAGCTGGCAGTAAGTTCAACAGCTAGGTCCGACAATTGCTAGAGAGAGTCGTGTGAAAGTTCGAAGATTATAGTCAAGACCCACAATTTGTCATAAGTGTGGGGTGCATATTGATTTCGTGAGAGATTGTTTAGATGATTGGCATTTTTACGATATTTTGACTCTTATGATATGGATGAGCTGTTCCCACAACATAGAGTTTTATTTCGACGCGAGGAAGAAGCATCATCCCGGCTGCCATGACATGGTTGACTTTTTCCTATGCTGTGGGGGATTTTCCATCGCGAGAAGATGATGTCATTCTTGAAGAGACAACGTGGTTGACACTTTCCCACGTCATGGTTATTACACATTGCATTTGTTTGCAATCTTGTGCACCACATTTTTTTTAAGACGGCAGTCTTGATTTTATTTTTCGGCAAATTCAGAAGCAGCAGTTCCAGTTTTCAGTCTTTCAGCAATATTTGAAGCAACTTGTAGCAGCCCCATTCGATCGCACCACAACTACCCAGGGGACTCTATTGCTTTTTCTCCTTTTTATGTTCTTAATTCGTTTTAGCATACAATGAGGGCATTGTATGAAATAAGTGTGGGGTAGGGGTCGGTAAAAGTAAATTAAAATTAAAAGAAAAATGAAATTGCTAGATTTAGGAAATTAAAAAATTTTAAAAACTTGAAATAATAGTTTAATTTAGAAAAATCTAGTGATTATTTGAATTTTGCTAATATTGTATGAGATGATCCGATGAGAACTCAAATGTTTAGTTGAGCCAATATACATTATAGTGCATTTGTGCCCTCCCTTATTTTAGTGAAATCATGGAACAAAAACATAACCCCGCTTGGTTTGAGGGATGCAATATGTTTAGCAGCCTAAACCTGAAATGCATCCAGAAAAATTATTATCGTTAGCCAATAAAGGTTGAGGTTGAGCGCCTCTGCTTAAGCATGTAGGTTTTGAGTGAAATAAGTGAGGTACATATAAAAAGAGAGAGAGAGAGAGAGAGAGAGAGAGAGAGAGAGAGAGAGAGAGAATTGCAAGAAAAGTTTGAAGAATTTTGGAGCAAATAAAGTGAAGATCAAAAGATCAAAATTCCATGAAATTGAAAAAGTTGAAGATACCAGTGATCAAATCAAATAAGGTGGTGAATTCAAAGAGATCAAAGATCAAATTATCAAGAAAGTGAAGAATTCCAAAAGAGCTCCAAAGAGGTATCATAGATTGTAATTCTAGATTATGTATGCTTAGGTTGCTCAATTAAAAATACCTTGAGGATAAGGAGGTTTTCTGCGGATGGATTCGGAGGGTTGCATAAAATGAGCATTCTTTGGAAAACGTGGGCGAGTGTTTATGAAGATTGTGAGTATTTAAAGTATGGGGGGGGGGGTACTTTAGGAAAATTTTAGACACAAATGCATGCGTTGAGGTCTTGGCATAATGGCTGAGTTTTAAATGGATTGTTTAGTGCGATATTGGTAAAATAAAAGTAAATTTGCTTCGGGGCAAGCAAAGGCTAAGTGTGGGGTATTTTGATATGTGTATTTTTTATATATTTTTATACATTATATATTAATATTTTGGCCTTTATTATTCTCTTTTAGAACTAAAAAGTACTCATAATGCTTTGAATTATTTTTTGCAGCTATTTGTTGACGATAAAGCACGAAAGAAAAGACTGAAGCGGAAATCGGGCTTAGAAGCTAAAAGAAAGGAAAATGCTAGAGGAACAATTACGCCCCGCGTAATTCACAAGTACGCTAAGCGTAATGGCTAAATTCAAAGTACGCCCCGCGTAATATTAGTGTACGCCCAGCGTAACGACTGGAATCAGATAACTCCAATCGCGTATAAATCTTCACTACGCCCAGCGTAATCCGACTTACGCCCAGCGTACGTAAGTCGGTTACAAGGGTTATAAAGGTTGATTATCAGTCAACCAGAGAGGGGGATTCGACTTCCAACCTAATTTAGTCGATATTAAACCTTTGTTAAGCCGTTTTGAGGGTCTAGAAGGCGGCCGGAAGGCTGTTAAGCTAACGGGAACGGAGATCGGAAGGGTTGGAGAGCGGATACATGTCGATAATCATATGGGTTGTTAACATGACCATGTTTAGCATTCCGTTGTGTTACTATTCTGTATTTAGTTTCTGATTTGGGTGTAAAAACCTTTTACTTTGTGTTTATGATTGAATGAAACTTTGATTATTAGACTAATTGCTATATTGAATTGTTTGTTTATGTTTAATTTATGTTGCCAAGCTTGTTAAAAGATCCTTACGTGTTAATGATAATTATTTGCTGTTAATTGTTAAGTAAATTGAGTTGTACGAACATCTACTTGATTGCTTGTCTCTTATAATTTTGATGACCATCGAGATTATAAGTCTAGGAATAACGAATGTGAAACTAGGATTAACTTGGGAATAAGTAAGTTAATGTGTGAGCCTTGTTAGATGACCATCAACAAGAGGTTAATTGAATGACTAATTTGATTAACTATATTTACAAGTCTTGCTTGATACGAGCTGAACACTAGGAAGCATGTTACTTTAACCAACTGATCACTGTTTGAATTAACTTGTTTGCTAAAGGATTAGTTATAGTGAACGCGAATCTAATCATTTTAGGAATCGGTGAATATGAATAAATGAATTTGTGTATGCAATTGTCTATGTTTTTAAGGTGTAATTTATCTAAACCAAAGTACCTGAAGAGATTTGCTTTCCTGTTAGTTTATCGAAGGTTGTTAATTAATTGATAGTTTGAGATCTATTAAACTATTTCTTTATTCTTTTCGTGTGACTTGTAACCTATAATCATTTTAAATTAATTCACCACCATTCCCTGTGTTCGACACCCGACTTACCTAATCTATACTGTAATCTGACTAGGTACACTGCCTATAAGTGCATAGTTAGTGTAAGTTTGTTAGGTTATAAATATTAAAATTAGTGGGTACTTTTGTGCACATTAGACTACCAAAATCTTGAGGTGAATCTACTGTCTGTATCAGAGATAATAGAGATTCACACACCATGCAGTCGTACGATCTCTTTGATGTAGGTTTTGGTTAATATTTCATCTTGTCTATTTCCTTATTTGGTAGGAAGTGGGCAGACCTGGTTAATCTGTTGACGATTACCCAAATGGTGTCATGACCACCCGGGGTCTTGGGCAACTTGGTTATGAAATCCATTCCAATCCGCTCCCACGCCCACTCAAGTATCTCCAGCTGTTGTAATAAAGCTTAGGTCTTTTGGTATTCTACCTTGACTTTGGCACAAGTTACACACTTGCCCACGAAGGTAGCAATTTATGCTTTCATGTTCAGCTACCAATATAGTTTCTTGAGATCCAGGTACATCTTATCTGAACTTGGATGAGTAGAGTATTGTGTCTTGTGGGCTTTGTTCATGAAAACCTCTCGGAAGCCATGAAACTTCGGTGTGCAAATCCGGTTTATCAAATAATGAATCCCCTCATTCTTGATTTCGATTTTCTTCTCCATTCCTCTTAAGGTTGCATCTGTCACATTTTCTAGCTTCAAGGCTTCTAGCCGCTGCTCTTTGATTTGAGTGGACAGATGTGAATGGATTGTCATGGTTAGTGCCTTCACTCTACGACCTGAGTATTCCTTTCGACTTAGGGCATCTACTACTATATTGCCTTTACCAGGATGATCAGAAATTTTTTATTCATAATCATTGAGTACTTCTACCCACCGTCGCTGTCTCATGTTAAGTTCATTCTGATCAAAGATGTGTTGAAGGCTTTTGGGTAGGTGAAGATAGTGCACTTGGAACCATAAAGGTAATGTCTCCGGATTTTTAGTGCAAAGACCATTACTACCAATTCATGATCGTGAGTAGTGTAGTTGACTTCATGTGCCTTAAGGTGTCCCGGAGCATAAGCAATAACTTTTCCTTGTTGCATAAGCATACAGTCTAGCCCCTGATTGGATGCATCACAATATACTACGAAATCTTAAGTTCCTTCTGGAAGAGACAAGATAGGCACACTACACAGGGCTTGCTTCAGTGTTTGGAACGGAGTGTCTTGTTTTTCTCCCCAACTAAAAGTCACACCCTTCTGAGTCAGGGTAGTAAGCGGTTTAGCGATTCTGGAGAAGTTTTGTATGAAACTGCGGTAGTAGCCAGCAAGTCCAAGAAATTGACGGATCTCTGAAGGCGTTCTGGGTGCTGACCAGTTCTCGATCGCCTTTATTTTGCAAGGGTCCACATGTATTCATTCTTTGCTGACCACATGACCAAGGAAAGTTTACCCTCCTAATCCAAAACTCACACTTTGAGAATTTCACATAAAGCTTTTCCGTCCTTAAAGTTTATAAGACTTGTCTCAACTGCTGACTATGTTTTTCTTTGTTTCGTGAATAGATAAGTATATCATCTATGAAAAATATCACAAATTTGTCTAGGAAGGGTCTGATGGGTTTTGAGCATTCTAACACTTCCTAAGTGTACATGCAACCCTAATAACCTTTGATCTATGTTTGTCTAATTATCATGCAAAGTTGAATTCCAAGGTTATATTCCTATCTAGCATACATGGGGAACAATTTTTAATTTGAATGAAAGATAGAATAAATTACCTTGTTGTTGCTTATGATCCTTGAAACCTTGTGAGCCTAGCACCCCAAGTGTGATGCCTCAAATGCTTCACACAACACCAAATGCTCTTGGAAAGACTTTTGAGAGAATACACACTTCTTTGAAATCGGCCTAGCCCTCTAGTTTCTTATGTGTAGTCGATTTTGGTGGAGAATGGGATTCTTATATAGTGTTCACACATCTAGGGTTACACCATGTAAACCCTAATGTGTCATGACTCTTCATTTCCATGACCCATGGGTTTGTAACTCCCATGGAGCATCCTATGCGTGGTACCCAACTTGATAATCCATGGAGCCTCTTAGCTCACTATACAAGATATGTCACACCCCAAAACCACGAACGGCGGAAAAGTTCAGGGGTGGAGGACGTCATGTACAGTATCACAACAGTGTAATATAATAAACAAGCAACAACATCATCCATTGCATTATAAGTAAAGTTTTATACATGTGTGTTCTTTCATTCTAATAAGACACCAAAATATACAATCAAAATAAAAGACGAGACTTGTCTGCTCCGTCTTCTCAAAACCTGGCCTCCGTACCTATCTACTGGTGACCTGAGAATACAAGTTATTTTGAAAGCGAGTATCAGCTTTAAAGCTGGTGAATTCATAAGTATATAAGTGTCATTGCCTTGTTTGTGAAAATCTGTTTTGAAAGCCATGTAAACCTTTAAATGAAAATGTTGAGGTAAGTATGAAATCCCTAGAAAAACCCTTATTTTCTATAAGTATGAAATGTAGTCTTCTACCAAGACCCGAATGTTCTATTTCTAAAAAGATAGTTTTCCCTGTGTAATGACTAGTACTAAAAGTGCTTAGTCTAACTCATCGTTTAGGTGAATGTATCACAAAATAAAGTAAATAGGAAAATATACCCATGAAAGTATTACTCTTGGGTTACCCGGGGGTAACATAATGTTGCTGACGCGAAAGATATAACCTAATGAACATCCGAAGATTGTTCAATTTAACCTCTATGGTGAACAGTAGATTCCAGGAATGGTTAGTCCCGTAACTAACTTTACATCGATGTAGTCGAAGTAAATGACCTAATGAACATCCGAAGATTGTTCAATTAACCTCTGTGGCGAACAGTAGGTTCCAGGAATGGTTAGTCCCGTAACCGACTCTACCTTGCTGTAAGCGAAATAGATAACCTAATGAACATCCGAAGATTGTCCAATTAACCTCTGTAGCGAACAATAGGTTCTAGGAATGGTTAGTCACGTAACTGACTCCCGTTGAACTCGGATGGGCAGGACGATTTACTGAAGGTACTAATAATTCATCCTAACGAACCGAAGTTCAAATATTCATGTAAGTTTACACAGGTCGATATATCTATGTAAAAGTATTCATGTAAGCGTGTTCATGTATCATGTAAGCATATGTAAAGGTACTCATGTATCAGGTAATGTAGTAATAAAGACTCATGAATGAATTGACTCTTGTGTGACTCCTTGTAATAGAAGTAATGTTCGATATCTTCCCATTATCCCTATGATAATCTACTGTAATATAACTAGTTGACCACGTAAGTTTACACACTCTTAGTACTCCAGGGTGTGAGAAACTAAGTGAAAGATGCAAACTATAACATCAAAACATATATAAGAATATAAGTGTATATGCATAGTTTTAGTTCAAGAATATAAAATGGTTTTGTAAGACATCTTATGGGTTTTGAACAATAAATAACAATGACTTGATGTCATTTGAATAAACATTTCAAAAGTAAAAACATTTGGTAACAATGTGCTTTTAGGATGTAAAACCATTTCATGCATCACATTTTGTAGCATGTGAAATTTGTTAAATGACAAACACAATTATAAAATACATATCAATGATTTAATAATATGTTTGTTTCTACTTGTATTCCCCCCCCCCCCCATTAAAGCATTTAAAATCATTTAAAACATTGATTAGGGGTATGAACTCACCTGTAGTTGGTGATTGGAATGATCTAAATGGTATAGGATGGCTAGGTGTCAAGCGAGGACTTGTGCACACGCTACGATCCTAATGAACATATAATCACACATATATGCACTCAATGAGACTCAAAAGACTAATTGATAATGTTTAAGACATCCTAGACATAGATAACACTTTATATAAGTGTTTTAAGCCGTAAGGACTTCATCTAAGCTATTGTGGGACAGGGTACTTGTGTTTAGGGTTTCCAAAGGACCCTATATGAGAGTTTACTCTCCATAAACCATCAAACATGGAGTTTACGGTTGTAAACTCTTGAGTTTACGGCCGTAAACTCCCAAACATGTGTGTTTTGTGTGTTTTGAAGTCCCAAATGCTTTCTAGAATTATTCTAACCTAGTGGCTATGTCCTTGGAAGGGTTTAAGGTCTAGAAGTACTCCAAATAAGAGTTTACGGCCTCAAGGCCATTTTTCCTTGGAGTTTACGGCCGTAAGCTCCCTTGGGGTGTTTCCTTTGTTACTTTCAAGCGTCTTGCACTTGTGGGATATGTTCTAGACTTTTATTCCTAGCATATGAAGGCATTAGGCACCACTTAGTGCCCTTTTTAGGAGTTTACGGCCCAAGAACCATGTCTTGGCCGTAAACTCACTTGTTTAAGTGATTTTGGTGTGGTTTGGTCCTTCCATTTAGTGGGTACAATTTCTTGTAAAGGTCTAGGGCCTTAGGTATCATGAAAACACCCTTTGTGATCATTTACATGGAGTTTATGGCCTAGGAGAGTTCTGGGCCATAAACTCACTTTCATTTGTGTCATTTGATGTGTTTAAGACCTTAAGCTACTTGGGAAAATAACCTAGATGCAACCCTTAAAGTCCTTAAGTCCTCAAATCACCATTTAGGGCTAGGAAATGGAGTTTACGGCCTAAGAGAGTCCTGGGCCGTAAACTCCCAATCTTGGGTGGTTTTGTGTGTGTTTTCATGTCCGTAACATGTATACCTAATGTTCTAAGGCCTTATCCTAGCACCAATGCCAGTTTTGGCTTCGTTTCGGGAGTTTACCGCCCAAGAACACCTTGGGGAGTAAACTCCTAGATCTCATGATTTAGCCATCTAAATCATGTTTTAAGCATCTAATATGTATTCTAACACTACTAGAAAGAGTTACTCACAATTTGGGATAAAAACCCGAAGATCTGTCAGAGAGAAAATGGCTTTTCTCTAGCTGGAATTGTGAATAATGAATTAATTTAATTCAGAAAACTATTTATAGTCCTGAAATATTTTGACAGAAAATATTTTTATTCTCGAACTTGGACTATAACATTATGAAACTTGAAATGTTCAAATTTCACAAACCTAGGAGCATCCACTCTCCTGATATCTCCTAATGTGTAAACCCTAATGTATACTAACTTGTTCGGAAAAGTCTGAAAATCACTGAAATTGGACTGACTTCTATTGAATAGATATTGTTCGTACAAATGGAAATTTCGGGTTGTCACATCATCCCCCCGTTAGAAGGAATTTCGTCCCGAAATTAGAATTTAAGCGAGTAAGAAATTACACATAATTAAGCGAAAAGATGAGGGTATTTCAGTTTCATTTGATCCTCTCGTTCCCAAGTGAATTCCGGTCCACGCTTTGCATTCCAGCGCACCTTCACTATCGGGATACGGCTCTGCTTTGTTTGCTTGACCTCTCGGTCCATGATCTCTACTGGTTCCTCCACGAAGTTAAGGCTCTCGTTGATCTCGATCTCGTCGAGTGGAATAACAAGAGTCTCGTCGGATAGACACTTTTTCAAGTTTGACACGTGGAAGGTAGAATGTACATTACTGAGTTCTTTCAGTAGATTGAGCTTGTAAGCCACAGGGCCGATTCTTGCGAGAATCTCGAAAGGCCCTATGTATCTTGGATTGAGCTTCCTACGCTTTCCAAAGCGTATTAAGCCCTTCTAGGATGAGACTTTCAGTAGGACTCGATCGCCCACCTTGAACTCCAATGGTTTCCTACGCTTGTCGGCGTAGCTTTTCTGTCGGTCTCTAGAGGCTTTTAATCGTTCACGAATTTGAACGATCTTCTCTGTCGTTTCCCGAATGATCTCCGGACCCATGAGAGTGCTTTCAGGAACTCGTCCCTTAGCTAACTGGGTATCACCTGTTGGATAAGGTGTCTAAGTCCATAACTATTTCGGGTGTGTACTTGACCCGACCCAGCATGGTCCATTTGGGTTGCATGGCACCATGCAATTGGATAGACTAAATGAGAGAAATAACACTTGGAGATTATTAATATATTATAAGTTCTAATATATTAATAATATTATTATTTAATTAGTTTGATCAAAGAATTAATTTGGAATTAATTAAGTGATCAAAGGATAACTATTTAAATATATGGGTTGATTATGTAAATCATACATATCTTGTATAGTGGGCTAAGAGGCTCCATGGATTTTCAAGTTGGGTTCTACCCATAGGATGCTCCATGGATGCTCCACGGGAGTTACAAACCCATGGGTCATGGAAATGAAGAGTCATGACACATTAGGGTTTACATGGTGTAACCCTAGATGTGTCAACACTATATAAGGATCCCATTCTCCACCAAAATCGGTTAGACACAAGAAACTAGAGGGCTTGGCCGATTTTAAGAAGTGTGTATTATCTCAAAGGTCTTTCCAAGAGCATTTGGTGTTGTATGAAGCATTTGAGGCATCACACTTAGGGTGCTAGGCTCACAAGGTTTCAAGGAACATAAGCTACAACAAGGTAAGTTATTCTATCTTTCATTCAAGTTAAATTGTTCCCCATGTATGCTAGATAGGAATATAACCTTGGAAATTCAACTTTGCATGATAATTAGACAAACATAGATCCAAGGTTATTAGGGTTGCATGTACAATTAGGAAGTGTTAGAATGCTCAAAACCCATTAGTGGTATCAGAGCCTAGGCTGGTTTGTTTGTTATTTGTGCTTAAAAGTTGAAGGAAGTCGAAAAACTTGCTGTCTGACTGCTGGACTCGGCGAGTCCATGGGGGGACTCGTCGAGTTCACTTGTATCTTCAACCTACTCGGTGAGTAGGTTCATGCACTCGGCGAGTAAGGTCGACAGAGTGCAGATTTTCGACTTTAGTTGCTGGAAATGGATTAGAAACATTACCCTAAACTGTTTTGGTACTTGAAAACTTGTTTTAGATGGTGTAATGTCTTGCTAATTCATTTACAATAACTAGTTATCAAAATTACAAAGTTTTAAGTGTAGTTTTGATTCATGGAAAATGCTTATGTTCATGTTCTTGATCTTATGATGTTTAGATGATCATAGGAATTCTTTGTAACCTATGTGGTAGTTTAATTCTTGATCATAATGTGTTTTAATGGAGTCCATAACTTGTCCTCAAGTTATGGAAAACCAAAAGTCTCTTGGATTAAAAACCATTAAAAGAACACAAGAGTTAGAAAAGTGAAGAGTCTTCATTTTATTACTCTATTAAACTCATAAGTTACAAGATATGAAAAGTTTTGAAAGTTTACAAAACTTTCCCTCAAGTTTTGGAACAAGTAAAGTCAAGATTAAAACTTTAGTTCCAACCCTTAGAATTTTAAAAGTTAAAATTCAACCCTTATACTTATATTATTATGATTTAATAATTATATATATATATATATATATATATATATATATATATATATATATGTATAAGATCAAAGTCGTCTTACCGCTAGTACGCCTCATTCACGAAGCTAGTCTATAAGGTGGGTATAAGGTTGTTGCCTATAAAATAGCAACTTAATGGGTGTCTATTCTCACCCACCGCTTGCTTGACTGGTGGAGGGTCGTTAGCCGAACGGGTAAGACAAGGACTTATAAATTCTCATTCAAAGTATGATGAATATTATAAAGTAACTAAATGTTTTTATTAAATTCCCAATCTTAGTTACTTTAGGAAAAATGTGAATAAGGTGCTAATCCATGAAATTACACTTTACACTTTGATTAAGTCGTTGGTGGAGCGTGTGTGGTTAACCGGCACACTAACTTGGACTTAACAAGGTAGGTAAAGGGTGACTTAGGGTTTATTATAGTATCGATGGAGCGTGTGTGGTTTACCGGCACATCGATTGAGTGATAAACTTTAAGGGTACCAAGTGATTTGCATGGTTACTTCACACCTCGTTTTGTGATCCTCGGTATCCCAGTCACAAAACTTGGAGGGCACACTCGAGATTGAAACATGCCTTTGAAAAGTTCATTGAATCTCAAAGTATCTAGGAATTTCTAAGAACCAATCAAAAACCTAATACTTAAATATTTCGGTTTTCGTGGTGGAAATTGGTGAATCGTCATTCACCTACCTTTCAAATATGGTATAGCTTAGATTACGGCATACCTCTTCTAAGTTATATTATATTGTGATTGGATCCTAGCCTTAATATTACATTTGGGTGTTTTATTAATGACTCTCTTATATCTAAACTAATCTTGTCCTTTTCTTTCAGATGTCTTCAAACAATGTTGCTTCTGGCTCTAATCCTAATGGCTCCTTTACCCTTATGAACTTGTGTGGGAAAGTCACCTTTGATGGATCCAACTTCAATGAGTGGATTAGAAACATCAGGATGATTACCCGCTACGAGGACAAAGAATATGTCCTTGACAAGGAGCTTAAGGAGATTGATGAGACCACTGCAACTCCTCAGGATATCGCTGAATTTCGGGCACATGAAAGGGATGCTACGAAAGTGGCTTGCATCATGATGGCCACGATGACAGCGGAACTCCAAAAGTCTTATGAGGATTTCTACCCTTATGAAATGCACCAAGATTTGATGGAAAGATACCATCAAAGTGCACGACAAGAAAGGTATGAAATCATCTGCTCCATGATAACAACCATGATGAAGGACGGGGAATCCGTCACGAGCCACATGCAAAAAATGCAAAGGTATGTGGATCGTTTGCTGAAGCTCAATGTGAACTTTCCTGAGGATCTTGCAATAGATATCATTTTGCACTCCTTACCATCGTGCTATGATCAATTCTGCATGACATATCACATGAATAAGGAAGAGGTGACACTCAACAAACTTCAGGGACTTCTCAAGACCGCAGAATCAGGTCTTAAGGGGAAGTCGGTTGCTATCACTCCTACTCCAAACTCAACTCCGGTTTTGGCAATAGGGAAAAGTCGAGGGAAGAAGAGAAAGAGCTCTTCTAAGGGTACCAAGGCTCGGACCCTTGATGGCTCTTCTTCAAGTGGAACCAAGAAAGGTTTCATCACTCCTTCTTCTGACCCAAAAGAGGCTGAATGCTTCTATTGCCATGAAAAATCACATTGGAAGCGGAACTGCCCAAAATACCAGCAAGATGTGAAGGATGGGAAAGTTAAACCCAGCCATGTAGGTATTTACACTATCATTTCTAATAACTCACCCCATTCTAAATCTTGGGTCCTTGATACCGGTTGTGGTATTCATATTTGCTGTGACTTGCAGGGACTAAGAAGAAGTGAGAATGTGGAGCAAGGAAGAATAAACATGATCATGGGGAATAGGAAAGCTTTACCTGTTACCAAGATTGGAGTTTATACTTTATCGCTAAGTAGTGGGTTTAGTTTAGATTTGAATAAATGTTGTTACTCGCCAGGAATGGCAAGAAATATTATTTCCTTTCATGCTTTGTAAAAACAAGGGTTTACCTTTTCATTTAATAATGAAGTTGGTTCGATTGATGCTTTCTTTAATAATGTTCTTTATTTTAAAGAATTACCTTGTGATGGTGTGTATGAAGCTGTATGTGTTATAGATAACTTAGGAAATAATGTTTTGTGTATTGATTCTATTAATAATAATAACTTGGATAAAGCATCATTATGGCATTGTCGTCTTGGACATATAAGCAAGAAACGCATAGGCCAACTCCAAAAGGATGGAGTCTAGGAGTCATTTGACCTAAAGTCAGATGATAGTTGCGAGTCATGCTTACTTGGAAAAAAGACAAAGTCACCCTTCACAGGTTCGTGTGAGAGGGGTGAAGGTTTGTTGGACCTTATACACACGGATGTGTGTGGACCATTCAAACATGCCACAAGGGATGCTAATCGTTATTATTTGACTTTTACTGATGATTATAGTAGATATGGATATGTCTACTTGATCAAGCATAAGTCAGAGACTTTCGAAAGGTTTAAGGAATTTAAACAGGGAGTCGAGAATCAATTGGGCAGGAACATTAAGATGCTTCGATCCGATCGTGGTGGTGAGTATCTTAGTTCAGAGTTCCTTGACTATCTAAGGGAATGTGGGATAGTCTCACAATTGACACCTCCCAGGACACCACATTTGAATGGTGTGGCTGAGAGGCGTAATCGAACCTTGTTAGATATGGTTCGTTCCATGATGAGTCGAGCTTCGCTACCAATCTCATTCTGGGGGTATGCCTTAGAGACTGCCGCCCATATCCTTAATCTAGTCCCTACAAAGAAAGTTGCCAAAACTCCTCACGAGATGTGGACTGGTAAAGTACCCAAACTAGACCACATCAAGATTTGGGGTTGTGACGCTTTCGTGAGACGCGAGACTCATGATAAGCTCGAACCCCGAAGCGAGAGGTGTATTTTCATCGGCTACCCACAACAGTCCTTTGGTTACCTCTTCTACAGACCTAGTGAAAATGTGGTCTTTGTAGCTAGGAGGGCTTTCTTTAGAGAAAGAGAGTTCATAAGCCAAGGAAACAGTGGGAGGCAAGTTGATCTTGAAGAAATTCAAGAGTCAAGCGGTGAAGGAACTTCAAACCCTAGCACTCAACTTGAGGAGGAAACTCTTGTTGAGCCAATTGACAAGTCTGTACCTCTGAGGCGTTCCACAAGGGTTAGGAATGCTCCTGAGCATTACTATGGATTTCATATTACTGCAGAAGGAGATACACTTATCAGTGATGAGACACTGATAGGTCCGGATGAACCTAACAGTTACGCGGAAGCCATGGCAGGCCCTGAGTCAGCCAAGTGGAAAGAGGCAATGGACAGTGAAATACAGTCCATGTATGACAATCAAGTTTGGAACTTGGTTGAGAATGTACCAGGTCGTAAGACAGTAGGGTGCAAATGGGTCTTCAAGAAGAAGACCGACATGGATGGAAATGTACACACATATAAGGCTAGACTGGTTGCAAAGGGTTTCTCTCAAATTCCTGGAGTGGACTATGATGAGACCTTTTCTCCAGTAGCCAAGATTAAGTCTATTCGGGTTCTGTTGGCCATAGCTGCATTTCATGACTATGAAATATGGCAAATGGATGTCAAAACAGCGTTCCTTAATGGAAAGTTGGCTGAAGATGTTTACATGAGTCAGCCAGAGGGTTTTGTCAGCAACGAGTACCCTAATAGAGTGTGTAAGCTTGAGAAATCCATTTATGGATTGAAGCAAGCACCTCGCAGATGGAATCTTTGCTTTGATGAAAAGGTCAAGGAATTTGGCTTTTCTAGAAGTGAAGATGAGTCTTGCGTGTATGTCAAGGCTAGTGGGAGTATAGTTAGTTTTTTGGTATTGTATGTGGATGACATACTACTCATAGGAAATGACATCCCAACTCTGCAGGAACTTAAGTCCTGGCTTGGGAAGTGTTTCTCTAAGAAGGACCTACGAGAAGCTACCTATATTCTAGGGATAAGGATCTTGAGAGATCGGAGTAAAAGACTAATTGGACTTAGTCAGAGTACCTACATGGATAAGGTGCTGAAGAGATTCAGCATGCAGGATTCCTAGAAAGGAGAGTTACCCATCCAGAGTAACACCAGATTGAGTAAGACACAAAGCCCTAGCACTGAGGCTGAGATAGTAGAAATGAGTCGAACACCTTATGCTTCGGCTGTAGGATCGATCATGTATGCTATGACGTGTACTCGACCCGATGTAGCCTTTGCCCTGAGCATGGTTAGCAGGTATCAGGCGAACCCTGGCAAGGCACACTGGACTGCGGTAAAGAATATCCTCAAGTACCTACGGAGGACTAAGGACTGGGTCCTTACCCTCGGTGGGAGTGATGACTTGAGAGTTGTAGGGTATAGTGATGCCAGCTTCCAGACCGATAGGGATAATTTCCGCTCTCAGTCGGGCTGGGTCTTTACCCTGAATGGAGGAGCAATCTCTTGGAAGAGTTCCAAGCAAGAAACAGTGGCTGATTCAACTTGTGAATCAGAGTATATTGCAGCTAGCGAGGCGGCAAAGGAGGCGATGTGGCTGAAGAACTTCATTGGAGATATTGGAGTTGTACCAGCTATCAAAGAGCCAATGGTGATTTTCTGTGATAGTGAAAGTGCTGTTGCCTTAGCCAAAGAACCAAGGGATCACGGGAAATCCAGACACATCGACAGAAAATACCATTTTATCAGACATCGAATAGAAGAAGGACTCCTCGTGGCAGAGAGGGTATCATCGGATGAGAACCCAGCAGATCCCCTCACGAAGGGACTGACTCGGGTTAAGCATCTCCAGCATGCTCGGAGCATAGGGCTGAAGGATGATATTAGATTCAGTAATTAGATAACCCAGAAATTTGTAAAGTGTAATTGACATTAGATGATGAATAAAAGGAGTTTTATTTATGAGTAAAGTGTTGCTATCTCTTGTCGATCATTTACTATATTTCTTTTGCATGTTTTGACTTCCAGAATAATTTTGTTTGGTATAACATATTATTCAAACCTCCACAGTCGGTCATATGTCGGAAGTAGGTATCAATCAAGACTGTCATGATGGGTTGTAGAGGTCTAAGGTGTTGGACAAGGCTACAACAATCATGAGTGCTCATAAGTTCTGAGTATTGGACTCAACCCACGCTCACTGGAATCACTTCATGGAATTTTATCTCGAGTGATCGTGAGACGGTAATATCATATAAGTCTTCAAACCTAGAGATATGATTTGTTACTTACAAGTTGGTTATGCATTGACTGTACGAAAACGCATTGGTAACTCGATGTTATAAAACGTGCTTTTGTGTGTAATTCAATGAGTGGTAGAACAAACATATGAGTCGAAGTTTATCTGTTCCTTCTTGGATTAGAAGCTGATATCTGGGCCCCTCGATGATTTTTTTTTGACCTATGTACCGGGCCCGGTCAGAACTAAGTTGATGTGTTCAATTAAGTTCTTTGTCAAACAAATCGGAAATCAAGAAACAAACTGCTGGACAATAAGTAAGACATTGTTCCATGTATTTGTCCGGCTGATATCTAGAACGGAGGATTATATGATCCCTTATCTTAAATGGCGTACCATAATCTTCTCAGTTCTGAGAGACCTTGAAAGAGCTACTATTGCCGGTCGGTTCCTGAAGTACTAGAGATATAGTTATTAGACTTATCCAAGTGGGAGACTGTTGGATAAGGTGTCTAAGTCCATAACTATTTCGGGTGTGTACTTGACCCGACCCGGCATGGTCCATTTGGGTTGCATGGCACCATGCAATTGGATAGACTAAATGAGAGAAATAACACTTGGAGATTATTAATATATTATAAGTTCTAATATATTAATAATATTATTATTTAATTAGTTTGTTCAAAGAATTAATTTGGAATTAATTAAGTGATCAAAGGGTAACTATTTAAATATATGGGTTGATTATGTAAATCATACATATCTTGTATAGTGGGCTAAGAGGCTCCATGGATTATCAAGTTGGGTTCTACCCATAGGATGCTCCATGGGAGTTACAAACCCATGGGTCATGGAAATGAAGAGTCATGACACATTAGGGTTTACATGGTGTAACCCAAGATGTGTCAACACTATATAAGGATCCCATTCTCCACCAAAATCGGTTAGACATAACAAACTAGAGGGCGTGGCCGATTTTAAGAAGTGTGTATTATCTCAAAGGTCTTTCCAAGAGCATTTGGTGTTGTGTGAAGCATTTGAGGCATCACACTTAGGGTGCTAGGCTCACAAGGTTTCAAGGAACATAAGCTACAACAAGGTAAGTTATTCTATCTTTCATTCAAGTTAAATTGTTCCCCATGTATGCTAGATAGGAATATAACCTTGGAAATTCAACTTTGCATGATAATTAGACACACATAGATCCAAGGTTATTAGGGTTGCATGTACACTTAGGAAGTGTTAGAATGCTCAAAACCCATCAGTGGTATCAGAGCCTAGGTTGGTTTGTTTGTTATTTGTGCTTAAAAGTTGAAGGAAGTCGAAAAACTTGCTGTCTGACTGCTGGACTCGGCGAGTCCATGGGGGGACTCGTCGAGTTCACTTGTATCTTCAACCTACTCGGTGAGTAGGTTCATGCACTCGGCGAGTAAGGTCGACAGAGTGCAGATTTTCGACTTTAGTTGCTGGAAATGGATTAGAAACATTACCCTAAACTGTTTTGGTACTTGAAAACTTGTTTTAGATGGTGTAATGTCTTGCTAATTCATTTACAATAACTAGTTATCAAAATTACAATGTTTTAAGTGTAGTTTTGATTCATGGAAAATGCTTATGTTCATGTTCTTGATCTTATGATGTTTAGATGATCATAGGAATTCTTTGTAACCTATGTGGTAGTTTAATTCTTGATCATAATGTGTTTTAATGGAGTCCATAACTTGTCCTCAAGTTATGGAAAACCAAAAGTCTCTTGGATTAAAAACCATTAAAAGAACACAAGAGTTAGAAAAGTGAAGAGTCTTCATTTTATTACTCTATTAAACTCATAAGTTACAAGATATGAAAAGTTTTGAAAGTTTACAAAACTTGCCCTCAAGTTTTGGAACAAGTAAAGTCAAGATTAAAACTTTAGTTCCAACCCTTAGAATTTTAAAAGTTAAAATTCAACCCTTATACTTATATTATTATGATTTAATAATTATATATATATATATATATATATATATATATATATATATATATATATATATATATATATATATATATATATGTATAAGATCAAAGTCGTCTTACCGCTAGTACGCCTCATTCACGAAGCTGGTCTATAAGGTGGGTATAAGGTTGTTGCCTATAAAATAGCAACTTAATGGGTGTCTATTCTCACCCACCGCTTGCTTGACTGGTGGAGGGTTGTTAGCCGAACGGGTAAGACAAGGACTTATAAATTCTCATTCAAAGTATGATGAATATTATAAAGTAACTAAATGTTTTTATTAAATTCCCAATCTTAGTTACTTTAGGAAAAATGTGAATAAGGTGCTAATCCATGAAATTACACTTTACACTTTGATTAAGTCGTTGGTGGAGCGTGTGTGGTTAACCGGCACACTAACTTGGACTTAACAAGGTAGGTAAAGGGTGACTTAGGGTTTATTATAGTATCGATGGAGCGTGTGTGGTTTACCGGCACATCGATTGAGTGATAAACTTTAAGGGTACCAAGTGATTTGCATGGTTACTTCACACCTCGTTTTGTGATCCTCGGTATCCCAGTCACAAAACTTGGAGGGCACACTCGAGATTGAAACATGCCTTTGAAAAGTTCATTGAATCTCAAAGTATCTAGGAATTTCTAAGAACCAATCAAAAACCTAATACTTAAATATTTCGGTTTTCGTGGTGGAAATTGGTGAATCGTCATTCACCTACCTTTCAAATATGGTATAGCTTAGATTACGGCATACCTCTTCTAAGTTATATTATATTGTGATTGGATCCTAGCCTTAATATTACATTTGGGTGTTTTATTAATGACTCTCTTATATCTAAACTAATCTTGTCCTTTTCTTTCAGATGTCTTCAAACAATGTTGCTTCTGGCTCTAATCCTAATGGCTCCTTTACCCTTATGAACTTGTGTGGGAAAGTCACCTTTGATGGATCCAACTTCAATGAGTGGATCAGAAACATCAGGATGATTACCCGCTACGAGGACAAAGAATATGTCCTTGACAAGGAGCTTAAGGAGATTGATGAGACCACTGCAACTCCTCAGGATATCGCTGAATTTCGGGCACATGAAAGGGATGCTACGAAAGTGGCTTGCATCATGATGGCCACGATGACAGCGGAACTCCAAAAGTCTTATGAGGATTTCTACCCTTATGAAATGCACCAAGATTTGATGGAAAGATACCATCAAAGTGCACGACAAGAAAGGTATGAAATCATCTGCTCCATGATAACAACCATGATGAAGGACGGGGAATCCGTCACGAGCCACATGCAGAAAATGCAAAGGTATGTGGATCGTTTGCTGAAGCTCAATGTGAACTTTCCTGAGGATCTTGCAATAGATATCATTTTGCACTCCTTACCATCGTGCTATGATCAATTCCGCATGACATATCACATGAATAAGGAAGAGGTCACACTCAACAAACTTCAGGGACTTCTCAAGACCGCAGAATCAGGTCTTAAGGGGAAGTCGGTTGCTATCACTCCTACTCCAAACTCAACTCCGGTTTTGGCAATAGGGAAAAGTCGAGGGAAGAAGAGAAAGAGCTCTTCTAAGGGTACCAAGGCTCGGACCCTTGATGGCTCTTCTTCAAGTGGAACCAAGAAAGGTTTCATCACTCCTTCTTCTGACCCAAAAGAGGCTGAATGCTTCTATTGCCATGAAAAATCACATTGGAAGCGGAACTGCCCAAAATACCAGCAAGATGTGAAGGATGGGAAAGTTAAACCCAGCCATGCAGGTATTTACACTATCATTTCTAATAACTCACCCCATTCTAAATCTTGGGTCCTTGATACCGGTTGTGGTATTCATATTTGCTGTGACTTGCAGGGACTAAGAAGAAGTGAGAATGTGGAGCAAGGAAGAATAAACATGATCATGGGGAATAGGAAAGCTTTACCTGTTACCAAAATTGGAGTTTATACTTTATCGCTAAGTAGTGGGTTTAGTTTAGATTTGAATAAATGTTGTTACTCGCCAGGAATGGCAAGAAATATTATTTCCTTTCATGCTTTGTAAAAACAAGGGTTTACCTTTTCATTTAATAATGAAGTTGGTTCGATTGATGCTTTCTTTAATAATGTTCTTTATTTTAAAGAATTACCTTGTGATGGTGTGTATGAAGCTGTATGTGTTATAGATAACTTAGGAAATAATGTTTTGTGTATTGATTCTATTAATAATAATAACTTGGATAAAGCATCATTATGGCATTGTCGTCTTGGACATATAAGCAAGAAACGCATAGGCCAACTCCAAAAGGATGGAGTCTAGGAGTCATTTGACCTAAAGTCAGATGATAGTTGCGAGTCATGCTTACTTGGAAAAAAGACAAAGTCACCCTTCACAGGTTCGTGTGAGAGGGGTGAAGGTTTGTTGGACCTTATACACACGGATGTGTGTGGACCATTCAAACATGCCACAAGGGATGCTAATCGTTATTATTTGACTTTTACTGATGATTATAGTAGATATGGATATGTCTACTTGATCAAGCATAAGTCAGAGACTTTCGAAAGGTTTAAGGAATTTAAACAGGGAGTCGAGAATCAATTGGGCAGGAACATTAAGATGCTTCGATCCGATCGTGGTGGTGAGTATCTTAGTTCAGAGTTCCTTGACTATCTAAGGGAATGTGGGATAGTCTCACAATTGACACCTCCCAGGACACCACATTTGAATGGTGTGGCTGAGAGGCGTAATCGAACCTTGTTAGATATGGTTCGTTCCATGATGAGTCGAGCTTCGCTACCAATCTCATTCTGGGGGTATGCCTTAGAGACTGCCGCCCATATCCTTAATCTAGTCCCTACAAAGAAAGTTGCCAAAACTCCTCACGAGATGTGGACTGGTAAAGTACCCAAACTAGACCACATCAAGATTTGGGGTTGTGACGCTTTCGTGAGACGCGAGACTCATGATAAGCTCGAACCCCGAAGCGAGAGGTGTATTTTCATCGGCTACCCACAACAGTCCTTTGGTTACCTCTTCTACAGACCTAGTGAAAATGTGGTCTTTGTAGCTAGGAGGGCTTTCTTTAGAGAAAGAGAGTTCATAAGCCAAGGAAACAGTGGGAGGCAAGTTGATCTTGAAGAAATTCAAGAGTCAAGCGGTGAAGGAACTTCAAACCCTAGCACTCAACTTGAGGAGGAAACTCCTGTTGAGCCAATTGACAAGTCTGTACCTCTGAGGCGTTCCACAAGGGTTAGGAATGCTCCTGAGCATTACTATGGATTTCATATTACTGCAGAAGGAGATACACTTATCAGTGATGAGACACTGATAGGTCCGGATGAACCTAACAGTTACGCGGAAGCCATGGCAGGCCCTGAGTCAGCCAAGTGGAAAGAGGCAATGGACAGTGAAATACAGTCCATGTATGACAATCAAGTTTGGAACTTGGTTGAGAATGTACCAGGTCGTAAGACAGTAGGGTGCAAATGGGTCTTCAAGAAGAAGACCGACATGGATGGAAATGTACACACATATAAGGCTAGACTGGTTGCAAAGGGTTTCTCTCAAATTCCTGGAGTGGACTATGATGAGACCTTTTCTCCAGTAGCCAAGATTAAGTCTATTCGGGTTCTGTTGGCCATAGCTGCATTTCATGACTATGAAATATGGCAAATGGATGTCAAAACAGCGTTCCTTAATGGAAAGTTGGCTGAAGATGTTTACATGAGTCAGCCAGAGGGTTTTGTCAGCAACGAGTACCCTAATAGAGTGTGTAAGCTTGAGAAATCCATTTATGGATTGAAGCAAGCACCTCGCAGATGGAATCTTTGCTTTGATGAAGAGGTCAAGGAATTTGGCTTTTCTAGAAGTGAAGATGAGTCTTGCGTGTATGTCAAGGCTAGTGGGAGTATAGTTAGTTTTTTGGTATTGTATGTGGATGACATACTACTCATAGGAAATGACATCCCAACTCTGCAGGAAGTTAAGTCCTGGCTTGGGAAGTGTTTCTCTATGAAGGACCTAGGAGAAGCTACCTATATTCTAGGGATAAGGATCTTGAGAGATCGGAGTAAAAGACTAATTGGACTTAGTCAGAGTACCTACATGGATAAGGTGCTGAAGAGATTCAGCATGCAGGATTCCAAGAAAGGAGAGTTACCCATCCAGAGTAACAGCAGATTGAGTAAGACACAAATCCCTAGCACTGAGGCTGAGATAGTAGAAATGAGTCGAACACCTTATGCTTCGGCTGTAGGATCGATCATGTATGCTATGACGTGTACTCGACCCGATGTAGCCTTTGCCCTGAGCATGGTTAGCAGGTATCAGGCGAACCCTGGCAAGGCACACTAGACTGCGGTAAAGAATATCCTCAAGTACCTACGGAGGACTAAGGACTGGGTCCTTACCCTCGGTAGGAGTGATGACTTGAGAGTTGTAGGGGATAGTGATGCCAGCTTCCAGACCGATAGGGATAATTTCCGCTCTCAGTCGGGCTGGGTCTTTACCCTGAATGGAGGAGCAATCTCTTGGAAGAGTTCCAAGCAAGAAACAGTGGCTGATTCAACTTGTGAATCAGAGTATATTGCAGCTAGCGAGGCGGCAAAGGAGGCGATGTGGCTGAAGAACTTCATTGGAGATATTGGAGTTGTACCAGCTATCAAAGAGCCAATGGTGATTTTCTGTGATAGTGAAAGTGCTGTTGCCTTAGCCAAAGAACCAAGGGATCACGGGAAATCCAGACACATCGACAGAAAATACCATTTTATCAGACATCGAATAGAAGAAGGACTCCTCGTGGCAGAGAGGGTATCATCGGATGAGAACCCAGCAGATCCCCTCACGAAGGGACTGACTCGGGTTAAGCATCTCCAGCATGCTCGGAGCATAGGGCTGAAGGATGATATTAGATTCAGTAGTTAGATAACCCAGAAATTTGTAAAGTGTAATTGACATTAGATGATGAATAAAAGGAGTTTTATTTATGAGTAAAGTGTTGCTATCTCTTGTCGATCATTTACTATATTTCTTTTGCATGTTTTGACTTCCAGAATAATTTTGTTTGGTATAACATATTATTCAAACCTCCACAGTCGGTCATATGTCGGAAGTAGGTATCAATCAAGACTGTCATGATGGGTTGTAGAGGTCTAAGGTGTTGGACAAGGCTACAACAATCATGAGTGCTCATAAGTTCTGAGTATTGGACTCAACCCACGCTCACTGGAATCACTTCATGGAATTTTATCTCGAGTGATCGTGAGACGGTAATATCATATAAGTCTTCAAACCTAGAGATATGATTTGTTACTTACAAGTTGGTTATGCATTGACTGTACGAAAACGCATTGGTAACTCGATGTTATAAAACGTGCTTTTGTGTGTAATTCAATGAGTGGTAGAACAAACATATGAGTCGAAGTTTATCTGTTCCTTCTTGGATTAGAAGCTGATATCTGGGCCCCTCGATGATTTTTTTTTGACCTATGTACCGGGCCCGGTCAGAACTAAGTTGATGTGTTCAATTAAGTTCTTTGTCAAACAAATCGGAAATCAAGAAACAAACTGCTGGACAATAAGTAAGACATTGTTCCATGTATTTGTCCGGCTGATATCTAGAACGGAGGATTATATGATCCCTTATCTTAAATGGCGTACCATAATCTTCTCAGTTCCGAGAGACCTTGAAAGAGCTACTATTGCCGGTCGGTTCCTGAAGTACTAGAGATATAGTTATTAGACTTATCCAAGTGGGAGACTGTTGGATAAGGTGTCTAAGTCCATAACTATTTCGGGTGTGTACTTGACCCGACCCGGCATGGTCCATTTGGGTTGCATGGCACCATGCAATTGGATAGACTAAATGAGAGAAATAACACTTGGAGATTATTAATATATTATAAGTTCTAATATATTAATAATATTATTATTTAATTAGTTTGTTCAAAGAATTAATTTGGAATTAATTAAGTGATCAAAGGGTAACTATTTAAATATATGGGTTGATTATGTAAATCATACATATCTTGTATAGTGGGCTAAGAGGCTCCATGGATTATCAAGTTGGGTTCTACCCATAGGATGCTCCATGGGAGTTACAAACCCATGGGTCATGGAAATGAAGAGTCATGACACATTAGGGTTTACATGGTGTAACCCAAGATGTGTCAACACTATATAAGGATCCCATTCTCCACCAAAATCGGTTAGACATAACAAACTAGAGGGCGTGGCCGATTTTAAGAAGTGTGTATTATCTCAAAGGTCTTTCCAAGAGCATTTGGTGTTGTGTGAAGCATTTGAGGCATCACACTTAGGGTGCTAGGCTCACAAGGTTTCAAGGAACATAAGCTACAACAAGGTAAGTTATTCTATCTTTCATTCAAGTTAAATTGTTCCCCATGTATGCTAGATAGGAATATAACCTTGGAAATTCAACTTTGCATGATAATTAGACACACATAGATCCAAGGTTATTAGGGTTGCATGTACACTTAGGAAGTGTTAGAATGCTCAAAACCCATCAGTGGTATCAGAGCCTAGGTTGGTTTGTTTGTTATTTGTGCTTAAAAGTTGAAGGAAGTCGAAAAACTTGCTGTCTGACTGCTGGACTCGGCGAGTCCATGGGGGGACTCGTCGAGTTCACTTGTATCTTCAACCTACTCGGTGAGTAGGTTCATGCACTCGGCGAGTAAGGTCGACAGAGTGCAGATTTTCGACTTTAGTTGCTGGAAATGGATTAGAAACATTACCCTAAACTGTTTTGGTACTTGAAAACTTGTTTTAGATGGTGTAATGTCTTGCTAATTCATTTACAATAACTAGTTATCAAAATTACAATGTTTTAAGTGTAGTTTTGATTCATGGAAAATGCTTATGTTCATGTTCTTGATCTTATGATGTTTAGATGATCATAGGAATTCTTTGTAACCTATGTGGTAGTTTAATTCTTGATCATAATGTGTTTTAATGGAGTCCATAACTTGTCCTCAAGTTATGGAAAACCAAAAGTCTCTTGGATTAAAAACCATTAAAAGAACACAAGAGTTAGAAAAGTGAAGAGTCTTCATTTTATTACTCTATTAAACTCATAAGTTACAAGATATGAAAAGTTTTGAAAGTTTACAAAACTTGCCCTCAAGTTTTGGAACAAGTAAAGTCAAGATTAAAACTTTAGTTCCAACCCTTAGAATTTTAAAAGTTAAAATTCAACCCTTATACTTATATTATTATGATTTAATAATTATATATATATATATATATATATATATATATATATATATATATATGTATAAGATCAAAGTCGTCTTACCGCTAGTACGCCTCATTCACGAAGCTGGTCTATAAGGTGGGTATAAGGTTGTTGCCTATAAAATAGCAACTTAATGGGTGTCTATTCTCACCCACCGCTTGCTTGACTGGTGGAGGGTCGTTAGCCGAACGGGTAAGACAAGGACTTATAAATTCTCATTCAAAGTATGATGAATATTATAAAGTAACTAAATGTTTTTATTAAATTCCCAATCTTAGTTACTTTAGGAAAAATGTGAATAAGGTGCTAATCCATGAAATTACACTTTACACTTTGATTAAGTCGTTGGTGGAGCGTGTGTGGTTAACCGGCACACTAACTTGGACTTAACAAGGTAGGTAAAGGGTGACTTAGGGTTTATTATAGTATCGATGGAGCGTGTGTGGTTTACCGGCACATCGATTGAGTGATAAACTTTAAGGGTACCAAGTGATTTGCATGGTTACTTCACACCTCGTTTTGTGATCCTCGGTATCCCAGTCACAAAACTTGGAGGGCACACTCGAGATTGAAACATGCCTTTGAAAAGTTCATTGAATCTCAAAGTATCTAGGAATTTCTAAGAACCAATCAAAAACCTAATACTTAAATATTTCGGTTTTCGTGGTGGAAATTGGTGAATCGTCATTCACCTACCTTTCAAATATGGTATAGCTTAGATTACGGCATACCTCTTCTAAGTTATATTATATTGTGATTGGATCCTAGCCTTAATATTACATTTGGGTGTTTTATTAATGACTCTCTTATATCTAAACTAATCTTGTCCTTTTCTTTCAGATGTCTTCAAACAATGTTGCTTCTGGCTCTAATCCTAATGGCTCCTTTACCCTTATGAACTTGTGTGGGAAAGTCACCTTTGATGGATCCAACTTCAATGAGTGGATCAGAAACATCAGGATGATTACCCGCTACGAGGACAAAGAATATGTCCTTGACAAGGAGCTTAAGGAGATTGATGAGACCACTGCAACTCCTCAGGATATCGCTGAATTTCGGGCACATGAAAGGGATGCTACGAAAGTGGCTTGCATCATGATGGCCACGATGACAGCGGAACTCCAAAAGTCTTATGAGGATTTCTACCCTTATGAAATGCACCAAGATTTGATGGAAAGATACCATCAAAGTGCACGACAAGAAAGGTATGAAATCATCTGCTCCATGATAACAACCATGATGAAGGACGGGGAATCCGTCACGAGCCACATGCAGAAAATGCAAAGGTATGTGGATCGTTTGCTGAAGCTCAATGTGAACTTTCCTGAGGATCTTGCAATAGATATCATTTTGCACTCCTTACCATCGTGCTATGATCAATTCCGCATGACATATCACATGAATAAGGAAGAGGTCACACTCAACAAACTTCAGGGACTTCTCAAGACCGCAGAATCAGGTCTTAAGGGGAAGTCGGTTGCTATCACTCCTACTCCAAACTCAACTCCGGTTTTGGCAATAGGGAAAAGTCGAGGGAAGAAGAGAAAGAGCTCTTCTAAGGGTACCAAGGCTCGGACCCTTGATGGCTCTTCTTCAAGTGGAACCAAGAAAGGTTTCATCACTCCTTCTTCTGACCCAAAAGAGGCTGAATGCTTCTATTGCCATGAAAAATCACATTGGAAGCGGAACTGCCCAAAATACCAGCAAGATGTGAAGGATGGGAAAGTTAAACCCAGCCATGCAGGTATTTACACTATCATTTCTAATAACTCACCCCATTCTAAATCTTGGGTCCTTGATACCGGTTGTGGTATTCATATTTGCTGTGACTTGCAGGGACTAAGAAGAAGTGAGAATGTGGAGCAAGGAAGAATAAACATGATCATGGGGAATAGGAAAGCTTTACCTGTTACCAAAATTGGAGTTTATACTTTATCGCTAAGTAGTGGGTTTAGTTTAGATTTGAATAAATGTTGTTACTCGCCAGGAATGGCAAGAAATATTATTTCCTTTCATGCTTTGTAAAAACAAGGGTTTACCTTTTCATTTAATAATGAAGTTGGTTCGATTGATGCTTTCTTTAATAATGTTCTTTATTTTAAAGAATTACCTTGTGATGGTGTGTATGAAGCTGTATGTGTTATAGATAACTTAGGAAATAATGTTTTGTGTATTGATTCTATTAATAATAATAACTTGGATAAAGCATCATTATGGCATTGTCGTCTTGGACATATAAGCAAGAAACGCATAGGCCAACTCCAAAAGGATGGAGTCTAGGAGTCATTTGACCTAAAGTCAGATGATAGTTGCGAGTCATGCTTACTTGGAAAAAAGACAAAGTCACCCTTCACAGGTTCGTGTGAGAGGGGTGAAGGTTTGTTGGACCTTATACACACGGATGTGTGTGGACCATTCAAACATGCCACAAGGGATGCTAATCGTTATTATTTGACTTTTACTGATGATTATAGTAGATATGGATATGTCTACTTGATCAAGCATAAGTCAGAGACTTTCGAAAGGTTTAAGGAATTTAAACAGGGAGTCGAGAATCAATTGGGCAGGAACATTAAGATGCTTCGATCCGATCGTGGTGGTGAGTATCTTAGTTCAGAGTTCCTTGACTATCTAAGGGAATGTGGGATAGTCTCACAATTGACACCTCCCAGGACACCACATTTGAATGGTGTGGCTGAGAGGCGTAATCGAACCTTGTTAGATATGGTTCGTTCCATGATGAGTCGAGCTTCGCTACCAATCTCATTCTGGGGGTATGCCTTAGAGACTGCCGCCCATATCCTTAATCTAGTCCCTACAAAGAAAGTTGCCAAAACTCCTCACGAGATGTGGACTGGTAAAGTACCCAAACTAGACCACATCAAGATTTGGGGTTGTGACGCTTTCGTGAGACGCGAGACTCATGATAAGCTCGAACCCCGAAGCGAGAGGTGTATTTTCATCGGCTACCCACAACAGTCCTTTGGTTACCTCTTCTACAGACCTAGTGAAAATGTGGTCTTTGTAGCTAGGAGGGCTTTCTTTAGAGAAAGAGAGTTCATAAGCCAAGGAAACAGTGGGAGGCAAGTTGATCTTGAAGAAATTCAAGAGTCAAGCGGTGAAGGAACTTCAAACCCTAGCACTCAACTTGAGGAGGAAACTCCTGTTGAGCCAATTGACAAGTCTGTACCTCTGAGGCGTTCCACAAGGGTTAGGAATGCTCCTGAGCATTACTATGGATTTCATATTACTGCAGAAGGAGATACACTTATCAGTGATGAGACACTGATAGGTCCGGATGAACCTAACAGTTACGCGGAAGCCATGGCAGGCCCTGAGTCAGCCAAGTGGAAAGAGGCAATGGACAGTGAAATACAGTCCATGTATGACAATCAAGTTTGGAACTTGGTTGAGAATGTACCAGGTCGTAAGACAGTAGGGTGCAAATGGGTCTTCAAGAAGAAGACCGACATGGATGGAAATGTACACACATATAAGGCTAGACTGGTTGCAAAGGGTTTCTCTCAAATTCCTGGAGTGGACTATGATGAGACCTTTTCTCCAGTAGCCAAGATTAAGTCTATTCGGGTTCTGTTGGCCATAGCTGCATTTCATGACTATGAAATATGGCAAATGGATGTCAAAACAGCGTTCCTTAATGGAAAGTTGGCTGAAGATGTTTACATGAGTCAGCCAGAGGGTTTTGTCAGCAACGAGTACCCTAATAGAGTGTGTAAGCTTGAGAAATCCATTTATGGATTGAAGCAAGCACCTCGCAGATGGAATCTTTGCTTTGATGAAAAGGTCAAGGAATTTGGCTTTTCTAGAAGTGAAGATGAGTCTTGCGTGTATGTCAAGGCTAGTGGGAGTATAGTTAGTTTTTTGGTATTGTATGTGGATGACATACTACTCATAGGAAATGACATCCCAACTCTGCAGGAAGTTAAGTCCTGGCTTGGGAAGTGTTTCTCTATGAAGGACCTAGGAGAAGCTACCTATATTCTAGGGATAAGGATCTTGAGAGATCGGAGTAAAAGACTAATTGGACTTAGTCAGAGTACCTACATGGATAAGGTGCTGAAGAGATTCAGCATGCAGGATTCCAAGAAAGGAGAGTTACCCATCCAGAGTAACACCAGATTGAGTAAGACACAAAGCCCTAGCACTGAGGCTGAGATAGTAGAAATGAGTCGAACACCTTATGCTTCGGCTGTAGGATCGATCATGTATGCTATGACGTGTACTCGACCCGATGTAGCCTTTGCCCTGAGCATGGTTAGCAGGTATCAGGCGAACCCTGGCAAGGCACACTGGACTGCGGTAAAGAATATCCTCAAGTACCTACGGAGGACTAAGGACTGGGTCCTTACCCTCGGTAGGAGTGATGACTTGAGAGTTGTAGGGGATAGTGATGCCAGCTTCCAGACCGATAGGGATAATTTCCGCTCTCAGTCGAGCTGGGTCTTTACCCTGAATGGAGGAGCAATCTCTTGGAAGAGTTCCAAGCAAGAAACAGTGGCTGATTCAACTTGTGAATCAGAGTATATTGCAGCTAGCGAGGCGGCAAAGGAGGCGATGTGGCTGAAGAACTTCATTGGAGATATTGGAGTTGTACCAGCTATCAAAGAGCCAATGGTGATTTTCTGTGATAGTGAAAGTGCTGTTGCCTTAGCCAAAGAACCAAGGGATCACGGGAAATCCAGACACATCGACAGAAAATACCATTTTATCAGACATCGAATAGAAGAAGGACTCCTCGTGGCAGAGAGGGTATCATCGGATGAGAACCCAGCAGATCCCCTCACGAAGGGACTGACTCGGGTTAAGCATCTCCAGCATGCTCGGAGCATAGGGCTGAAGGATGATATTAGATTCAGTAGTTAGATAACCCAGAAATTTGTAAAGTGTAATTGACATTAGATGATGAATAAAAGGAGTTTTATTTATGAGTAAAGTGTTGCTATCTCTTGTCGATCATTTACTATATTTCTTTTGCATGTTTTGACTTCCAGAATAATTTTGTTTGGTATAACATATTATTCAAACCTCCACAGTCGGTCATATGTCGGAAGTAGGTATCAATCAAGAGTGTCATGATGGGTTGTAGAGGTCTAAGGTGTTGGACAAGGCTACAACAATCATGAGTGCTCATAAGTTCTGAGTATTGGACTCAACCCACGCTCACTGGAATCACTTCATGGAATTTTATCTCGAGTGATCGTGAGACGGTAATATCATATAAGTCTTCAAACCTAGAGATATGATTTGTTACTTACAAGTTGGTTATGCATTGACTGTACGAAAACGCATTGGTAACTCGATGTTATAAAACGTGCTTTTGTGTGTAATTCAATGAGTGGTAGAACAAACATATGAGTCGAAGTTTATCTGTTCCTTCTTGGATTAGAAGCTGATATCTGGGCCCCTCGATGATTTTTTTTTGACCTATGTACCGGGCCCGGTCAGAACTAAGTTGATGTGTTCAATTAAGTTCTTTGTCAAACAAATCGGAAATCAAGAAACAAACTGCTGGACAATAAGTAAGACATTGTTCCATGTATTTGTCCGGCTGATATCTAGAACGGAGGATTATATGATCCCTTATCTTAAATGGCGTACCATAATCTTCTCAGTTCCGAGAGACCTTGAAAGAGCTACTATTGCCGGTCGGTTCCTGAAGTACTAGAGATATAGTTATTAGACTTATCCAAGTGGGAGACTGTTGGATAAGGTGTCTAAGTCCATAACTATTTCGGGTGTGTACTTGACCCGACCCGGCATGGTCCATTTGGGTTGCATGGCACCATGCAATTGGATAGACTAAATGAGAGAAATAACACTTGGAGATTATTAATATATTATAAGTTCTAATATATTAATAATATTATTATTTAATTAGTTTGATCAAAGAATTAATTTGGAATTAATTAAGTGATCAAAGGGTAACTATTTAAATATATGGGTTGATTATGTAAATCATACATATCTTGTATAGTGGGCTACGAGGCTCCATGGATTATCAAGTTGGGTTCTACCCATAGGATGCTCCATGGATGCTCCATGGGAGTTACAAACCCATGGGTCATGGAAATGAAGAGTCATGACACATTAGGGTTTACATGGTGTAACCCTAGATGTGTCAACACTATATAAGGATCCCATTCTCCACCAAAATCGGTTAGACATAAGAAACTAGAGGGCGTGGCCGATTTTAAGAAGTGTGTATTATCTCAAAGGTCTTTCCAAGAGCATTTGGTGTTGTGTGAAGCATTTGAGGCATCACACTTGGGGTGCTAGGCTCACAAGGTTTCAAGGAACATAAGCTACAACAAGGTAAGTTATTCTATCTTTCATTCAAGTTAAATTGTTCCCCATGTATGCTAGATAGGAATATAACCTTGGAAATTCAACTTTGCATGATAATTAGACAAACATAGATCCAAGGTTATTAGGGTTGCATGTACACTTAGGAAGTGTTAGAATGCTCAAAACCCATCATCACCCACTTCAGCCCAGCATAGAGGGGATCTGCACTTCCAGCCATAGAGGGCCTCGAATGGAGCTGCCTTTATGCTCGTGTGATAACTGTTGTTGTAGGAGAATTCAACAAGGGGTAAATGAGTATCCCAAGCTTTTCCAAAGTCAATCACACAGGCACGCAACATATCTTCTAGGGTTTGGATAGTTCTCTCACTTTGCCCGTCGGCCTGTGGATGGTAGGCTGTACTCATGTCCAACCTAGCTCCTAGGGAAGTTTGTAATGACTGCCAAAACCTTGAAGTGAATCTACTATCTCGGTCTGAGATGATAGATAAAGGAACACCGTGCAGTCTTACAATCTCCCTAATGTAAGTTCTGGTAAGTTTCTCCATCTTGTCTGTTTCCTTGATCGGTAGGAAGTGTGCAGACTTGGTCAGTCTATCGACGATGACCTATATGGAATCAAGTCCACCCATCGTCTTGGGCAACTTGGTTATGAAGTCCATAGTGATCCGCTCCCACTTCCATTCTGGTATCTCCGGTTGTTGTAGAAGACCGGAGGGTTTCTGGTATTCGACCTTGACCTTTGCGCAAGTAAGGCATTTACTCAGGAAGGTAGCAATATCTGCTTTCATGTTAGCCCACCAGTATAGCTTTTTAAGATCCAGATACATCTTATCTGAACCCGGGTGGACGGAATAACGAGTGTTGTGAGCTTCAGTCATGACCAAGTCTTTGAAGCCACCGTGTTTCGGTGTCCAGATCCGATCCATGAGGTATAAGGCTCCGCCACCCTTGACTTCCAAGTTTTTATCCATCCCTCTAAGGGATTCACCCGCCACGTTTTCAGGTTTCAAAGCGTCGAGCTGAGCCTCCTTTAGTTGCGTGGACAAGTGTGAATGGATAGTTAGAGTCAAAGATTTGACCCTACGACCAGTATATTCTTTCCGACTTAGGGCGTTGGCTACTACATTGGCTTTACTCGGATGATAACGAATTTCGCATTCGTAATCACTAAGTAGCTCAACCCACCGTCGTTGTCTCATGTTGAGCTCTTTCTGGTCGAAAATGTGCTATAGACTCTTATGGTCTGTAAAGATTGTGCTTTTGGTACCGTATAGGTAATGTCGCCAGATCTTCAGAGCAAACACAACTGCTCCTAGCTCGAGATCGTGGGTTGTGTAGTTAACCTCATGTGTCTTAAGCTGTCTCGAGGCATAGGCTATGACTTTACCTCGCTGCATCAGAACACATCCGAGTTCTTGATTGGATGCATCGCAATAGACAATGAAGTCTTCTATTCCTTCGGGAAGGGATAGTACCGAGGCGGTGCACAAGGCTCGCTTGAGCGTTTGGAACGCTCTTTCCTGTTTCTCCTCCCAGTCGAAGGCCACACCTTTCTGGGTCAGAGTTGTAAGAGGTTTCGCTATGCTGGAGAAGTTCTGAATCAACCTGCTATAGTAGCCATCTAGACCTAGAAATTGACGAATTTCAGTAGGTGTCTTTGGTGCTGACCAGTTCTCGATGGCCTTAATTTTGGAAGGGTCCATGTTTATACCTTCTTCGCTAACCACATGGCCAAAAAATTCGACTCACCGAATCCAAAATTCGCACTTCGAGAACTTTGCGTAGAGCTTCTCCGTTCGCAATGTTTCTAAGATTTTACGGAGATGTTGGCCATGCTCCTCCTTACTTCGAGAGTAGATGAGTATGTCATCAATGAAGACGATGACGAACTGATCCAAGTAAGGACGACACACCCTATTCATCAGATCCATGAATACTGCGGGTGCGTTAGTTAATCCGAATTGCATCACTACAAACTCGTAGTGCCCATAACGAGTTCGGAAGGCTATCTTGGGAACATCTTCCTCTAACACTCGTAGTTGGTGGTATCCGGATCGCAGATCTATCTTCGAGAAGTAGTTGGCTCCTTGAAGTTGATCAAATAAATCGTCAATGTGGGGCAAGGGATAACGATTTTTAATGGTAAGTTTGTTGAGTTCTCTATAGTCGATGCACATGCGAAACGATCCATCTTTCTTCTTGACGAACAAGACCGGTGCTCCCCATGGTGAGAAGCTTGGTCGAATGAATCCCTTCTTGAGAAGTTCGTTAAGGTGACTGGAAAGTTCCTGCATTTCAGCCGGTGCCAGACGATAAGGAGATTTTCCTACGGGGGTAGCCCCTGGCACTAAGTCGATTCTGAACTCGACTTGCGTTGCGGTGGTAAACCAGGAAGTTCTTCTGGGAATATGTCGGGAAAGTCGCGTACTTCTAGGATTTTCTGGATGTCTTTCTGTTCTTGGCTGGTATTGACGACGTGTGCGAGAAATGCGTGGTACTCCTTCCGTAAGCACTTCTGTGCATGAATGCAAGAAATGATGCGAAGGCTCGTACTAGGTTTTTCGCCATAGATAATTAAAGTTTCGTTGTTAGGAAGGTTAAGACGAACTGCTTTTTCGAAGCACATGATGTCGGCACGCAGAAGACTCTACCAATCCATACCGATGATGACGTCGAAACATTTAATGGTAACTGGCATGAGATCTATCTTGAAAGTATGGCTATCTAAAGTTAAAGTACAACCTATGTATATGCAGTTTGTACTCTCTGTTTTCCCGTTAGCCATTTCTACTGTGAATGAACTATCTAATGCACATGGTTTTTGTTTAAGCAGGTGTGCAAATTTGTGACTTACAAAACTTTTCTCGGCTCCACTATCGAAAAGTATGCAAGCATAAGAGTTATCGAGGAGGAACGTACCAGTAACTATCGTAGGATCAGCTACTGCTTCCTCGTGGCCTAGGGCCATAACTCTTCCTACTCCTCCAGCCCTTCCTGCTTTAGGGCAGTTCTTCTTGTAGTGGCCCAATTCACCACAACCGTAGCAAGCTTGGCCCATACCTGCATTAGGGGCCTGGGCGGCTTGAGCTGTTGGCGTCCTGCAGACATGGGCTGTATGCCCCTTCCTGTTGCAGTTAGAGCACCACATCTCCTTGTAAGGTCCGTGGTGGTGGTAGTTGCACTTGGTGCACTTTGGAAGAGTTCCAGCATAAGTTTTTGCTGGTAAGGGGTTCACAGGGACTACAGGAGTCACTGTGGCAGCATTGATCGCCACAAGTTGTTGCTTATTGGAGGATCCTTGTGGAGCCCCTCTTTTCCTTTTGTTCCACCCCTTCTTGTGGTAGTCGGGGTTGGACTTTTGTGGTACACGGGTAGGTATCGTTGTGTTCTGAGGTTTCCGGTGATCGATGAGGGATTGTGCTAGTTCCTTGGCGCTATCGAAGGTAATAGGCCTGGAAGCAATCACACTTGACTGGATCTGGGGCGACAGTCCACAGATATACCTCTCGATCTTTTTGCTCTGGAGAGCAACCATGTCGGGGCATAAGTATGCCAAATCACAAAACCTATTTGTGTAGGTAGTGATGTCGGATCCAACCATTTGTAGACCCCAGAATTCTTGTTCGAGCTTTTGTATTTCGCCTCGAGGACAATATTCCTTCATCAGCATTTCTTTCAACTTTTCCCAGCCGATGGAATACGCCACCACCAGAGTTAGATAGCTAACATGGTTGTTCCACCATGTTAGTGCTCGGTCAGAGAAGGTACAAGCTGTGAACTTGACCTTGCTGCCCTCCTGGCAAGCACAGATTTCAAAGACGGATTCCATCTTTTCAATCCATTGTCTCAACACCATAACACCCCCAGTTCCATTAAAGCTGTACGGTTTGGCGTTAGTAAAATCCTTGTAGGTGCATTCCTGAGGGTGTCCATGGCTTTCGCCGTGGTTCGAGGGTGGTACACCTGTTCCTGATCCACTAGGGGCAGGAGCGTTGATTGCTGACACAGCAGCTGCAACTGCTGCTGTGAAAGCTGCCTAGAACATAATGGCATCAAAAGGATTTGGGGGTTGAAGAGGTACAGGTGGTGGTGGAGGTGGTGGTATTGGTGCTTCGTTGTTTGGGTTCCTCCTTGGATTCCTGCGTGGCGGCATCTTTAACTATACATTTAAAAGATGACGACATGGATAAGAATAAATGATAAGTGAATGTGTCTCATGGACTAAATCTCCATAGTCCAACAACAGAAAGAATAGCATGACTAAATGAAGAAAATAGCATTTGGATAATAATTTCCATAAGATTAGATATCTGTCAATAATACTGGAATTACAGATGTAACAAGTTCGAGAAAAATGGCCTAGGAGTAGGCCTTACATCAACCAAGATGGAAAATTTTGACAGAATTAAGATTAGATAAATACCTAATAGGTCTAAGATTTACACAGACAGGAAATTAGACCAAAGTTTTACATAAACTAGGTTATATCCAAAAGATGAGATGACGATAGTCTATCGGCGACGAGAACTACTAGCATGAGTCCTCGATCCCGACAGTAGACGTTCGATGTCCCTTATACGCCTGTCCGACCTTGCTTGATGAGCTCGAAGTTCTCTAACTTCAGCTCGGGCTTCAACAAGTTCCCTTTGTAGATTTGCGTTACGGACCATAGTCCTTTCATGAGCAGACTCTAGTTGGCAAATGTGGACAGTGTTAACACCAGAGTTGGCGTCAACTTCCAAGACTTGATTGATAGTCGCCTGAGCCATTATCGTGTTCCGAGAAATCCTACACACCATGATTGGTAGGACTCTGTCGGCAGAACCTCCTTCATTGAAGTTGTAGAAACTTCGGTCGCCATTGTAGGGAATGGGCTGACCTTGTTCCTGACTCCATTCAGTCAAGTTAATGGCCTACAAGGGTGTGGGTCCTTGAAACACAGGGCGAGGGTTCAGGTTTGGGTTTTGAGCAGCTGGGGGTAGGTTGTTGACTTCTGGCTCCGAGTCAGAACTATCGGAAAATCCCTCAGCATGGTGATCATCCAAAGGGAGTGGGTGGTCATCTTCTGGCTCTGCCTCTAGCCAACCCGCATTGCCTTGGTTCGGGAAGTATGGATCGCCATGGTGAAATCCAGCCATTTTAATCTACGCGAGAAAAGGGATATAAGAAATAGCTAAATTACGAACTAACTAAGATAATTACCGTAAGACCAAATACCTATATGGTAATTCTTTATGGTTGTGTTGGTAAGTTTTTAGACTTGTTGCCATATCACAACCATTCTTGGGCATATTCTAATCACTCCTCGGACCAGCATAGTTGATCAGGCTATGCCATTCCCAAGACTGACTATATATCCCCATGCTTACTTGTGATATCCAACAATCATAATACTTTTGTTCTTGTCGTTGTGACACTGATTTTAGTATGAATGCAGGCACATATACTTTGTTAAATATTGTACTATTTAAAAGTATAACTCTTAGACAGAGTGTTTTAATCCCATGTATTTATAGTTAGTATATCTTTTATGGGTTGATATACTATATTTACTATAAACAATGCTCTGATACCAATCTGTCACACCCCAAAACCACGAACGGCGGAAAAGTTCAGGGGTGGAGGACATCATGTACAGTATCACAACAGTGTAATATAATAAACAAGCAACAACATCATCCATTGCATTATAAGTAAAGTTTTATACATGTGTGTTCTTTCATTGTAATAAGACACCAAAATATACAATCAAAATAAAAGACGAGACTTGTCTGCTCCGTCTTCTCAAAACCTGGCCTTCGTACTTCTCTACAGGTGGCCTGAGAATACAAGTTATTTTGAAAGCGAGTATCAGCTTTAAAGCTGGTGAATTCATAAGTATATAAGTGTCATTGCCTTGTTTGTGAAAATCTGTTTTGAAAGCCATGTAAACCTTTAAATGAAAATGTTGAGGTAAGTATGAAATCCCTAGAAAAACCCTTATTTTCTATAAGTATGAAATGTAGTCTTCTACCAAGACCCGAATGTTCTATTTGTAAAAAGATAGTTTTCCCTGTGTAATGACTAGTACTAAAAGTGCTTAGTCTAACTCATCGTTTAGGTGAATGTATCACAAAATAAGGTAGATAGGAAAATATACCCATGAAAGTATTACTCTTGGGTTACCCGGGGGTAACACAATGCTGCTAACGCGAAAGATATAACCTAATGAACATCCGAAGATTGTTCAATTTAACCTCTGTGATGAACAGTAGATTCCAGGAATGGTTAGTCCCGTAACTGACTTTACATCGATGTAGTCGAAGTAAATGACCTAATGAACATCCGAAGATTGTTCAATTAACTTCTGTGGCGAACAGTAGGTTCCAGGAATGGTTAGTCCCGTAACCGACTCTACCTTGCTGTAAGCGAAATAGATAACCTAATGAACATCCAAAGATTGTCCAATTAACCTCTGTAGCGAACAATAGGTTCCAGGAATGGTTAGTCCCGTAACTGACTCCCGTTGAACTGGGATGGGCAGGACGATTTACTGAAGGTACTAATAAGTCATCCTAACGAACCAAAGTTCAGATATTCATGTAAGTATACACAGGTCGATATATCTATGTAAAAGTATTCATGTAATGTGTTCATGTAAGCTTGTTGATGTAAGCGTGTTCATGTATCATGTAAGCATATGTAAAGGTACTCATGCATCAGGTAATGTAGTAATAAAGACTCATGAATGAACTGACTCTTGTGTGACTCCTTGTAATAGAAGTAATGTTCGATATCTTCCCATTATCCCTATGATAATCTACTGTAATATAACTAGTTGACCACGTAAGTTTACACACTCTTACTACTCCAGGGTGTGAGAAACTAAGTGAAAGATTCAAACTATAACATCAATACATATATAAGAATATAAGTGTATATGCATAGTTTTAGTTCAAGAATATAAAATGGTTTTGTAAGACATCTTATGGGTTTTGAACAATAAATAACAATGACTTGATGTCATTTGAATAAACATTTCAAAAGTAAAACATTTGGTAACAATGTGCTTTTAGGATGTAAAACCATTTCATGCATCACATTTTGTAGCATGTGAAATCTGTTAAATGACAAACACAGTTATAAAATACATATCAATGATTTAATAATATGTTTGTTTCTACTTGTATTCCCCCCCCCCCCCATTAAAGCATTTAAAATCATTTAAAACATTGATTAGGGGTATGAACTCACCTGTAGTTAGTGATTGGAATGATCTGAACGGTATAGGATGGCTAGGTGCCAAGCGAGGACTTGTGCACACACTACGATCCTAATGAACATATAATCACACATATATGCACTCAATGAGACTCAAAAGACTAATTGATAATGTTTAAGACATCCTAGACATAGATAACACTTTATATAAGTGTTTTAAGCCGTAAGGACTTCATCTAAGCTATTGTGGGACAGGGTACTTGTGTTTAGGGTTTCCAAAGGACCATATATGAGAGTTTACTCTCCATAAACCATCACACATGGAGTTTACGGTTGTAAACTCTTGACTTTACGGTCGTAAACTCCCAAACATGTGTGTTTGGTGTGTTTTGAAGTCCCAAATGCTTTCTAGAATTATTCTAACCTAGTGGCTATGTCCTTGGAAGGGTTTAAGGTCTAGAAGTACTCCAAATAGGAGTTTACGGCCTCAAGGCCATTTCCCCTTGGAGTTTACGGCCGTAAACTCCCTTGGGGTGTTTCCTTTGTTGCTTTCAAGCCTCTTGCACTTGTGGGATATGTTCTAGACTTTTATTCCTAGCATATGAAGGCATTAGGCACCACTTAGTGCCCTTTTTAGGAGTTTACGGCCCAAGAACCATGTCTTGGCCGTAAACTCACTTGTTTAAGTGATTTTGGTGTGGTTTTGTTGTGACATCCCCAAAATCTCGGCCAGAAAATACCGATTTTCATTTATGCTTTGAAATATTTTCAGAGTAAATCCTTTGATTTGAAAGAGTTGCGGAATTTGTTCCAAAAAACAAAACATGATAAAACAATGTTTACCGAAGCATTTCATAAAAGAAATGCATTTTCATTATAATCAAAACTCGGGGTGTCATGTTCCGATACAGACCAATAAGCATAAACGAATACATTACAAGTCATTTATCAAATATAAACATATGCAAACTTGTAAACAAAACAACTTGATGGATCATCCATCTCATGCCCTTCCGACACTTCCTGTAATACAATTTAAAACTGAGAGGGTCAGGCTTGGGAGCCTGGTGAGCATATAGGGTTTTCAACCCACAATAAATGTCATATTTAATTTTTTTCACCAACCAACAATAACCCAATTACCCATTCCCGTTATTCTCACTTTAATGTCCCTAAAACAACTAACATAAGGGACCTAGTCTAAGAATATTTCATTGGGGCGACAACACATGCTTCGGGGGTACCTTAGCAATATAAGTCAAATAAGGCAACCATGAGGGGGATGGAGTACAACAAATGAACACCCAAGTTCATTAACACCTACAAGTGGCGAACCTGCTAATGTTTCCACAAGACTATCTAGAAAAGTATGTGGTCGTCATCTAAACTCCGCTAGATGACTAAATCAAACAACAACGAGGCCTCTCATCTGTTTATTACACACCAACTATCTACCCATGTTCTACCCAACATATTAGTAGATAAAAATATACATTTCTATACATAGTTTAAAAACCTGTATAGCATGCTTTAATCAACACATATATCACATAACAGATGAGGCACACACACACATAACACATATCTCATAGAGAAATAATCAGATCTATAAGATAGAAGAGAGTGAATACACATTCACACATAACACAACCAAATATATACACATAGCACGTATTTTATTGTATTTGGAAGAAAGTAACTACGCACTCACACCTATAAACGACAATATATTTAATACACTCGAACCAAACTTGTATTATTATCGTGTTTATGAAAGGTAGTATACACTCACTTGATCAGAAGATGATCGGACAGCACTACGACTTGTAGAAGTAGTAATCCTCAGCAGATCTGGAAGATCTTCACAAAAATCGAACTTCTCGCGGGCAGAGCTTCGACTCGGAAACCGCACTTTTCGGGATCTTCGGGATCTCTGGACTTGCCTCGGGGCTCGGGAATATTACCGGGGCTTCGGGATGGAATCAGCACGCAAAATGAGGCAAAGGACTAGAGAGAAGAGAAGAAATGAACAAAAATTTTGGTTGCCTTCGGATCCCCTTTTATAGTGTTGGACCCTTGCACGAACGCGGGGCGTACAGGGCTCCGAATCGTCACTGCATGCGTCATCCGAAATGTTGACACTCTTCGGAGTACACGGGGCGTTCTTGCGTACGCGGGGCGTACGTCGGATCGGTCCGGTGACTGGGCTTCGGATAAGGCCGGATTAAAAGATTAAAAATAAATAAAATTTATTTAATAAACTTCGGAAATTCATATCTTCTTCATACGAACTCCGTTTTCGATGTTGTTTATATCCACGGAAAAGTGAGACTACGCTCTACGACTTTCGTTTAGACTCCGTCGGCTAACTTTGTTATAAATTCATAACTTCTTCGTTTGACGTCCGTTCTCGCCTAACTTTTTATCGCTTCGATACCAACAATGAGATCTTCGATTCTCATTTAGATTGCTTTGACTAAAAACCGCTCAATCTCAAATCGAGTATAACAGGCTGTATACTGCTAAGCCGAAACTTCGATAAATCATAACTTCCTCATACGAAGTCAGATTTGGGCGTTCTATATATATTCGGAAACCTTGTTTCAACTACTACAACATAAATCAAAGTTATTAAGTTTATTTTACACTTAAATTTTGACGCTTATTTTTATTCTTAATTAATCAAACCACATAATTAAGCAATTAAGCACAAAACACATAATGCTCAAATAATACAATCTTATTATTTCAAAATGGGTTACAAAGGTTAACCTAGACTATTACATTGCTAAAAGTGGCAAGCCCGGAAACACAGGCGTTACATTGGTCCATCCATTTAGTGGGTACAATTTCTTGTAAAGGTCTAGGGCCTTAGGTGTCATGAAAACACCCTTTGTGATCATTTACATGGAGTTTACGGCCTAGGAGAGTTCTGGGCCGTAAACTCACTTTCATTTGTGTCATTTGATGTGTTTAAGACCTTAAGCTACTTGGGAAAATAACCTAGATGCAAGCCTTAAAGTTCTTAAGTCCTCAAATCACCATTTAGGGCTAGGAAATGGAGTTTACGGCCTAAGAGAGTTCTGGGCGGTAAACTCCCAATCTTGGGTAGTTTTGTGTGTGTTTTCATGTCCCTAACATGTATACCTAATTTTCTAAGGCCTTATCCTAGCACCAATGCCAGTTTTGGCTTCGTTTCGGGAGTTTACCGCCCACGAACACCTTGGGGAGTAAACTCCTAGATCTCATGATTTAGCCATCTAAATCATGTTTTAAGCATCTAATATGTATTCTAACAATACTAGAAAGAGTTACTCACAATCTGGGATAAAAACCCGAAGCTCTGTCAGAGAGAAAATGGCTTTTCTCTAGCTGGAATTGTGAATAATTAATTAATTTAATTCAGAAAACTATTTATAGTCCTGAAATATTTTGACAGAAAATATTTTTATTCTCGAACTTGGACTGTAACATTATGAAACTTGAAATGTTCAAATTTTACAAACCCAGGAGCATCCACTCTCCTGATATCTCCTAAAGTGTAAACCCTAATGTACACTAACTTGTTCGGAAAAGTCTGAAAATCACTGAAATTGGACTAACTTCTATTGAATAGATATTGTTCGTACAAATGGAAATTTCGGGTTGTCACATCATCCCCCCGTTAGAAGGAATTTCGTCCCGAAATTAGAATTTAAGCAAGCAAGAAATTACACATAATTAAGCGAAAAGATGAGGGTATTTCAGTTTCATTTGATCCTCTCGTTCCCAAGTGAATTCCGGTCCACGCTTTGCATTCCAGCGCACCTTCACTATCGGGATACGGCTCTGCTTTGTTTGCTTGACCTCTCGGTCCATGATCTCTACTGGTTCCTCCACGAAGTTGAGGCTCTCGTTGATCTCAATCTCGTCAAGTGGAATAACAATAGTCTCGTCGGATAGACACTTTTTCAAGTTTGACACGTGGAAGGTAGAATGTACATTACTGAGTTCTTTCGGTAGATTGAGCTTGTAAGCCACAGGGCCGATTCTTGCGAGAATCTCGAAAGGCCCTATGTATCTTGGATTGAGCTTCCCACGCTTTCCAAAGCGTATTAAGCCCTTCCAGGGTGAGACTTTCAGTAGGACTCGGTCGCCCACCTGGAACTCCAATGGTTTCTTACGCTTGTCGGCATAGCTTTTCTGTCGGTCTCTAGAGGCTTTTAATCGTTCACGAATTTGAACGATCTTCTCTATCGTTTGCCGAATGATCTCCGGACCCGTGAGAGTGCTTTCGGGAACTCGTCCCTTAGCTAACTGGGTATCACCCACTTCAGCCCAGCACAGAGGGGATCTGCACTTCCGGCCATAGAGGGCCTCGAATGAAGCTGCCTTTATGCTCGTGTCATCCACATACAATACCAAAAAGCTAACAATACTCCCACTAACCTTGACATACACGCAAGACTCATCTTCACTCCTAGAAAAGTCAAATTCCTTGACCTTTTCATCAAAGCAAAGATTCCATCTGCGAGGTGCTTGCTTCAGTCCATAAATCGATTTCTCAAGCTTACACACTCTATTAGAGTACTCGTTGCTGACAAAACCCTCTGGCTGACTCATGTAAACATCTTCAGCCAACTTTCCATTATGGAAAGCAGTTTTAACATCCATTTGCCATATTTCATAGTCATGAAATGCATCTATGGCTAACAGAACCCGAATAGACTTAATCTTGGCTACTGGAGAAAAGGTCTCATCATAGTCCACTCCAGGAATTTGAGAGAAGCCCTTTGCAACCAGTCGAGCCTTATAAGTGTGTACTTTACCATCCATGTCAGTCTTCTTCTTGAAGATCCATTTGCACCCTACTGTCTTACGACCTGGTACATTCTCAACCAAGTTCCAAACTTGATTGTCATACATGGACTGTATTTCGCTGTCCATTGCCTCTTTCCAATTGGTTGACTCAGGGCCTGCCATGGCTTCCACGTAACTGTTAGGTTCATCCAGACCTATCAGTGTCTCATCACTGATAAGTGTATCTCCTTCTACAGTAATATGGAATCCATAGTAATGCTCAGGAGCTTTCCTAACCCTTATGGAATGCCTCAGAGGTACATACTTGTCAATTGGCTCAACAGGAGTTTCCTCCTCAAGTTGAGTGCTAGTGTTTGAAGTTCCTTCACCGCTAGACTCTTGAATTTCTTGAAGATCAACTTGCCTCCCACTGTTTCCTTGGCTTATGAACTCTCTCTCTCTCTCTAAAGAAAGCCCTCCTAGCTACAAAGACCACATTTTCACTAGGTCTGTAGAAGAGGTAACCAAAGGATTGTTGTGGGTAGCTGATGAAAATACACCTATCGCTTCGGGGTTCGAGCTTATCATGAGTCTCGCGTCTCACGAAAGCCTCGCAACCCCAAATCTTGATGTTGTCTAGTTTGGGTACTTTACCAGTCCACATCTCGTGAGGAGTTTTGGCAACTTTCTTTGTAGGGACTAGATTAAGGATATGGGCGGCAGTCTCTAAGGCATACCCCCAGAATGAGAATGGTAGCGAAGCTCGACTCATCATGGAACGAACCATATCCAACAAGGTTCGATTACGCCTCTCAGCCACATCATTCAACTGTGGTGTCCTGGGAGGTGTCAATTGTGAGACTATCCCACATTCCCTTAGATAGTCAAGGAACTCTAAACTAAGATACTCACCACCACGATCGGATCGAAGCATCTTAATGTTCCTGCCCAATTGATTCTCGACTTCCTATTTAAATTCCTTAAAACTTCCGAAAGTCTCTAACTTATGCTTGATCAAGTAGACATATCCATATCTACTGTAATCATCAGTAAAAGTCAAATAATAACGATTAGCATCCCTTGTGGCATGTTTGAATGGTCCACACACATCCGTGTGTACAAGGTCCAACAAACCTTCACCCCTCTCACACGAGCCTGTGAAGGGTGACTTTGTCATTTTTCCAAGCAAGCATGATTCGCAACTATCATCTGACTTTAGATCAAATGACTCCCAGACTCCATCCTTTTGGAGTTGGCCTATACGTTTCTTGCTTATATGTCAAAGACGACAATGCCATAATGATGTTTTATCCAAGTTATTATTGTTAATAGAATCAATACACAAAACATTATTTCCTAAGTTATCTACAACAGATACATCTTCATACACACCATCACAAGGTAATGCTTTAAAATAAAGAACATTATTAAAGAAAGCATCAATAGAACCAACTTCATTATTAAATGAAAAGGTAAACCCTTGTTTGTACAATGCATGAAAGGAAATAATATTTCTTGCCATTTCTGGCGAATAACAACATTTATTCAAATCTAAATTTAACCCACTACTTAGTGACAATGTATAAACTCCAATCTTGGTGACAGGTGTAACTTTCCTATTCCCCATGATTAAGTTTATTCTTCCTTGCTCCACATTCTCACTTCTTAGTCCCAGCAAGTCACAACAAATATGAATACTACAGCCGGTATCAAGGACCCAAGATTTAGAATGGGGTGAGTTATTAGAAATGATACTGTAAATACCTACATGGTTGGGTTTAACGTTCCCATCCTTCACACTTGCTGGTATTTTGGGCAGTTCCGCTTCCAATGTGATTTTTCATGGCAATAGAAGCATTCAGCCTCTTTTGGGTTAGAAGAAGGAGTGACGAAACCTTTCTTGGTTCCACTTGAAGAAGAGCCATCAAGGGTCTGAGCCTTGGTACCCTTTGAAGAGCTCTTTCTCTTCTTCCCTCGACTTTTCCCAATTGCCAAAATCGGAGTGGAGTTTGAAGTAGGAGTGTTAACAACCGACTTCCCCTTAAGACCTCATTCTGCGGTCTTGAGAAGTCCCTGAAGTTTGCTGAGTGTGACGTCTTCCTTATTCATGTGATATGTCATGTGGAATTGATCATAGCATAATGGTAAGGAGTGCAAAATGATATCTATTGCAAGCTCCTCAGAGAAATTCACATTAAGCTTTAGCTATCGATCCACATACCTTTGCATTTTCTGCATGTGGCTCGTGACGGATTCCCCGTCCTTCGTCATGGTTGTTATCATGGAGCAGATGATTTCATACCTCTCTTGTCGTGCACTTTGATGGTATCTTTCCATCAGATCTTGGTGCATTTCATAAGGGTAGAAATCCTCATAGGACTTTGGAGTTCCGCTGTCATTGTGGCCATCATGATGCATGCCACTTTCGTAGCATCCCTTTCATGTGCCTGAAAGTCAGCGATCTCCTGGGGAGTTGCAGTGGTCTCATCAATCTCCTTAAGCTCCTTGTCAAGGACATATTCTTTGTCCTCGTAGCGGGTAATCATACTGATGTTTCTGATCCACTCATTGAAGTTGGATCCATCAAAAGCGACTTTCCCACACAAGTTCATAAGGGTAAAGGAGCCATTAGGATTAGAGCCAGAAGCAGCATTGTTTGAAGACATATGAAGGAAAAGGACAAGATTAGTTTAGATATTAAAAGACTTTACTTGTTCCAAAACTTGAGGGCAAGTTTTGTAAATTTTCAAAACTTTTCATTTCTTGTAACTTATGAGTTTAATAGAGTAATAAAATGAAGAGTCTTCATTTTTCTAACTCTTGTGTTCTTTTAATGGTTTTAATTCAAGTGACTTTTGGTTTTCCATAACTTGAGGACAAGTTATGGACTCCATTAAAACACAATATGATCAAGAATTAAACTACCACATAGGTTACAAATAATTCCTATGATCATCTAAACATCATAAGATCAAGAACATGAATATGAACACTTTCATAAATCAAAATTACACTTAAAACTTTGTAATGTTGATAACTAGTTGTTGTAAATGAATTAGCAAAAACATTACACCATCTAAAACAAGTTTTCAAGTACCAAAACAGTTTAGGGTAATGTTTCTAGTCCATTTCCAGCAACTAAAGTCGAAAATCTGCACTCTGTGGCTCCTACTCGCTGAGTGCATGAACCTACTCGGTGAGTAGGTTGAAGATACAAGTGAACTCGGCGAGTCTCCCCATAGACTCGGCGAGTTCATCAGGCAGACAGCAAGCTTTTTGACTTTTTTCAACTTTTAAGCACAAATAACAAACAAACAAGCCTAGGCTCTGATACCACTGATGGGTTTTGAGCATTCTAACACTTCCAAAGTGTACATGTAATCCTAATAACCTTGGATCTATGTTTGTCTAATTATCATGCAAAGTTGAATTCCAAGGTTATATTCCTATCTAGCATACATGGGGAACAATTTTAAATTTGAATGAAAGATAGAATAACTTACCTTGTTGTTGCTTATGGTCCTTGAAACCTTGTGAGCCTAGCACCCCAAGTGTGATGCCTCAAATGCTTCACACAACACCAAATGCTCTTGGAAAGACTTTTGAGAGAATACACACTTCTTTGAAATCGGCTTAGCCCTCTAGTTTCTTATGTGTAGTCGATTTTGGTGGAGAATGGGATTCTTCTATAGTGTTGACACATCTAGGGTTACACCATGTAAACCCTAATGTGTCATGACTCTTCATTTCCATGACCCATGGGTTTGTAACTCCCATGGAGCATCCTATGGGTGGATCCCAACTTTATAATCCATGGAGACTCTTAGCCCACTATACAAGATATGAATGATTTACATAATCAACCCATATATTTAATTAGTTATCTTTTGATCACTTAATCAATTCTAAATTAATTCTTGATCAAACTAATCAAATAATATTATTAATATATTAGAACTTATAATATATTAATAATCTCCAAGTGTTATTTCTCTCATTTAGTCTATCCAATTGCAAGGTGCCATGCAACCCAAATGGACCATGCCGGGTCGGGTCAAGTACTGACCCAAAATAGTTATGTACTTAGACACCTTATCCTATAGGGTCGACACACCAAATTCATTAAATCCATGAATACCACAGGTGCGTTCGTTACACCAAAGGGCATTACTACAAACTCATAGTGACCATAACGAGTTCGAAATATGTTTTAATAACATCATTCTCATGGACTCGTAACTGGTGATACCCTGATCCCAAGTCTTTCTTTGAAAAGTAGTTGGCTCCTTGGATTTGATTGAAGAGGCCATCTATTCGCGGGAGAGGGTATCAGTTCTTAATAGTGAGCTTGTTCAGTTCGTGGTAGTCTATGCACATGCGGAATGATCCGTCTTTCTTTTTCACAAATAAGACCAGTGCTCCCTAGGGTGAAGATCTTGGCATGATGAATCCCTTACTGAGCAGTTCATTTAATTGGATTGATAAATCTTGCATCTCATCTGGCGCTAGACGATACGGGGATTTAGCTACGGGGGTAGCTCCAGGAATCAAGCTGATTCGGAACTCGACTTGGCGTTCGGGAGGAACTCCTAGAAGTTCTTCGGGGAAGACATCAGGAAAACCGTAGACTTCGAGAATGCTCTCGAGGTCTTTCACTTCTTGTTTTTCGTTGACAACATGGGCTAGGAATGCGTGACACTCATTTCGTAGGTATTTTTGGGATTTGATGCAAGAGATGATGTGAAGGCTTGAACAAAGTTTGTCGCTGTAGATAACAAGGGCTTCGCCATTTGGAAAATTAAGGTGAATGGCTTTTTCATAGAAAAGGATGCCAGCATGAAGAGGACTTAATCAGTCCATGCCAATAATGACAAAGCTTTTTATGGAGACCGCCATAAGGTCGATTGGGAAAGAATAGTCGTTTAGAGTGAGGGTACAACCTATAATTATATCGTTAGTGCTTTCTTTCTTCCCATTAGCCATCTCGACCGTGAATGTTTCATTTAGTGGTTGTGGTTTGTGTCTGAGTAAGTGCTTAAATTTATGGATTACAAAGCTCCTCTCCGCACTACTATCAAATAGTATGCATACATAAGAGTTATCGAGAAGGAACGTACCCTTGACTACTGTAGGGTCTGCTACAGCCTCCTCCTGACCCATTGCTATCACTCTTCCTGCATTGCCAACATTTCTTCCTTTAGTTCAATCCCTCTTGTAGTGTCGTGTTTCACCACATCCATAGCAGGCCTGGCCTATTATAGCTATGGGTGTCTGAGCATTAGGCTGCGCAGGTGTCTTACAGAAGCAGTTGTATGCCCTTTCTTGTGGCGGGTGGTGCATTGCAATTATAGACATGGTCCATTATGATGGAAGTTACATTTGTTGCATTTTAGGAGGTTCCCAGCGTATCGACTAGGAGGTGTGTGAGTAGTAGGAACAACAGCAGGAATAGTAGCAGCATGAACTGCCACAATTTACAGTTTCTTTGAGGGCTCTTGAGATGACTACCCCTTTCTTTTTTTTTTCCAGAATTTGTTATTGCCACTATTTTCCTTGGGCTACTCAAGGATAACAGTCACAGAGACTTGGTGATCTCCTTGATCTATTAGCGTCTGCGCCAAACGCTTTACACTATCGAAAGTGAGTGGATTGGCAGCTAGGAAATTTCCTTGAGTCGTGGGTGTCAATCCCCAAAAGAGCCAGGGTGACCATCCCGGGGCATAGAAGAGCCAGGTCACTGAGTGTAACAGTGTAAGAGACGATATCAGAGCCCTTCATCTTCAGGCTCCAGAGCTCTTGCTCTAATTTTTGCATCTCGCCCCTTTGGCAGTACTCAGCTAGCATTAGTTCTTTAAAATCATCGCAACTCATAGCATTGGCTATCGGGAGATTCAAGGACATGACTTGGCTATTCCATCAAGTGAGGGCTCGGTTTGTGAAAGTGCACGCAACAAATATTACTTTGCTCGTTTCAGGACATGTGCAGATTTCAAATATTGATTCGGTTTTCTCGAACCAATGGGTTAAAGCAATGACACCTCCGTTGCCATTGAAGGGTTTAGTTTTAGCATTCATGAAATCCTTGTAGGAGCACTCCCTTGGGTTCCCTTGACTATCTCCTTCATTGGAAGGGTTGGCACCATTACCCGCCCCGCTAGTACCACTTACATGGATCTGCGACATCGCAATCGCCATGGAGGCTTTCAGTGCTGCTTGGAAAATAGTAGGTTTATACTGATCAGGTGGTGCGGTGGTGGATTTGTTGGAGGGTTGGTTTTCTTCCTGTTGGACTTCTTCGGAGGGATCTTTTTCTAAAAATATTCAAGAGGAAATGACGATAAGTCTTCTATAGTGGTCATGAGTCAGATTATTGAACAAGACATATCTTAGTCCTAAAGGTATCATAACCTAATTTCTGTAGTGCTCTACCAGCGATTAAAATATAGATTTACTAAAATAAGTAAGTAATCATATATTTTCAATTGTGAGAAGTAGTAATACTTGTAACGAATCTGTATAGTGTTATAGTGTCATAAAATACTCCTATAGTATTTTAACTGTATGTTTGTTCTATTGTTTCCTTTGTAAAGAATTTGGTAAGTTTTAGACTTGCTGCAACACCACAATCACTCCCAAACACATGTTGGTCGTAGGTTTACTCAATCACTCCCAAACACAATCACTCCCATCCACATATGACTTCTCTTAACCCCAAAGTGAAAGAGCCTTCCCTCCGTGCCGAAGGTTTACTGACGGTTCTTATCCCATTGGGACATACGAACAGACTAATTGAAGTGACATTCTGGTTACTTTGCGGTTTTCAAGGAAAAAGTTATCATCATTTTTCAGACGTGGCTAACTTTACGACTACAAGCCTGGTTTTCATGGTGATACATGGCAAGAAATTAACTCTAACCGCTTCAAATTCAAATTAGGCTTTACGTATAAAAAGGCTTTTGGGGATTTCATTCCAACTTTATGGTATCAAAATATCCCCAAGTTGATGAGCCTTTCTACAATTTTTTTTCTTCAACTTCTTCAAACCCTAACAATGGTGGCTACACATGTTAATGTTGATCCATCTCAGAAAAATGATGACATTACTTCCCAACCACTCATGAAGATTCAACACACTACTTTCAGAGTCCAACCTGATCTTACTTAGTACCCTGAAGAGTTGTAGATACTCATCGTTTCTTTGAAAAAAAAAATTATGTCAACGGCCATGTTTTCTTTTTTCTTTGTGCCAATGACATGGTTATCTCTTGCTAGTTTAACTGCGGTGTATAGCAAGACGATCAAAGTGGTTACCTTCCAGATGATCAATAACAAGAAATTTAAACTCACCAAGAAGTTATTTGCTCATATCTTTAGTATCCCTAATGTCGAACCTTTCTATGAGGTATCGAGTGAACAAGTGCTTCACATGCTCAATAAGATGGGATATCAATCAGTTCTCACAAAGATAAGTGATTTCAAGAAATCTAGTTTGCCTTGTATCTTGAATTTTCTATTTGGTATTTACCTTTGATGCTTGACGGGTCGAAGTGTTGGATTAGATAAGGAAAAATTATAAATATATCCCTTGGTAGCATGTATCTACTATGATTTACCTATTGATTACGCAACTCAATTGTGGGAAGCATTTGTGAATATTATTGGAAACACAAATATGGTGAATGGGATTTCTTGTGCTTGTTATTGGAGCCTGATCTTACAATATGCTTATGAGAAAGAAGACATTGTAGTCCGTGAAGACTTACAAAAAGTTATATTTTCCGTGCATCACTATCCTAAGACTGTGGGAGATGATTTGGATATGTTTCCAACGGTTACACCAATTTCGGATGGGATGCTTCGAAAGGTTGATCCCATAAATTCAATTTTCGTGACATACTTGAAAACAATCAATCCTTCGATTGAAACCAATGTTTTATTACCACAGAGCACTGGTGGTGCATCGAAAAAAAAGAAAAGAATCAAAGAAAGAGGTTAAGGGTAGTCCATCAAAACCTAGTCGTGGGCCAGTAGAGAAAGTTATAAAGGTTACTCCAAAGAAAGATGTCAAGTTTGATAACCCTCCAAAGAAAGATACCAAGTAAATTTTTGAAGAATCTTCTAAACATGGCAAGGAGGTCATGCCTTCAAATTCTGGTGTTTTGAAACGTTTGAAGAAAATGGCTCATAGGCCACGTCATTCACCAGAGAGATCTAGTAGTTTTTCTCCTAAAGGTGTACCCCATATAACTTGCAAGCCACAAATTAATCCAAAAGGTGTTCTTATTCATGAAATTCCAACTCCTATGTCTCATGTGTCTAAAAAGCATAGGGCTAAATATATGGCCAAATGAATTTCTAAGAAGAAGAAGAGAAAAGTGTTGAAGATTCATTGGAAGACAAAGTAGTACCAGAATCACCACTTTGTGATGATAATATGGGTGTTCAATCACCAACGAGGGATTCTCCAATCAAGTCAAATTTTATGGCGACTAGGAGTCGTGATGGCTCTATGAAAACATCTTATGTGAACACAACCATTAATCAATGTGATAATCTGAAAGTATCTACACCTGAGAAGATTGTTGTCACACCACCCGGAGTTTCGAATGCCAAAGAAGCCCATATGAGGAGGTTCTAACTTCAATCATCCCTGCGAACATATCTCATATGGACGCAAATTTCAACATGGGTGAAGGAGTATCGAACAAAGAAGCCCAAGGTAATCCTACTCTTGTTATTTCTTCTTTTTTTGAAATATTTATTGTTGATACGCTTGTTTCACTTCCACCATTCCATATTCTTATTTCAACAACTTTACATCAATCCACACAATCACCAACCTTTGAAAACATTATCTAACAACCATCACTTCGTTTTTCCATCCCAATCCACTAAAGGCCCTAAAATAGTTCATGATGATGACACTACTAAAGATGGTGAATTCCTAGGTACTTTTGTTGATATAAAGTTTGATCCCGAAGAAGAGAATATTCCTGACCTTATGTTGATGTTAGGAAAACAATTTAAAATTATCAACAAGAGCTTTAAGTTGATGCAGGGGGTAAACATCATGTGCTCAACATTGAAGTCAATGTTATGCTCAAGGCTCAAGAGCATCAGTTGCGAAATGAGTTGGAAATATCGGATCGGAAAAATGAGAACCATGTCAAAGCTCAATCTTTGACTCTCAATCATGAGCTTAAGGAGTTGAAATATATGGCACAAGAAAGACATCTATTGTTTGTTCAAGATGTTAAGAAGGTTCATCAGGATGTTAACCTAAAGATTGAAGAACTCCGGGTTGATATGGCGAAGGAAGTTGCAGCCTTTTCTCATGATTGTTCCACTCTTAATACCAAAATCAATATTATTGATGATGTACTAACGAATGTGGTCAAGGGGTATTAGTCTTTAATTTCGAAGATTGAGAAGAAAGCTAAACTTGATGTTAAGAGCATTGGTAAACTATAAGATTTCGTTTAACTCATAAATTAGTTTCAAACATTGGTTCCTCATCTACATCACTACTTACTCCTAAGTTTTTAACTCATAAATTTAGTTTGTTGCAGTCTATCATTCACAATGAACTTGCTGTGTTTGCCAAGCTAAAAAACCTGATTCCAACGGATACCCCACCTGTTCACACAGGGGTGCAAGGGGGAGAAGGGATAGGTGTTGGAATGGGTATGGCTTCGAAGATCAGCATGGGAGGAAGTGGATCTTTGAAAGGTGATGATGATGCAAAAATTGTTGGGAACGTTGTCTCTACTCAACTTCATAATTCGTTATCAAAGACTTTTTCTACATATAATACCCTGTTTATTTAATAAATAAATAATGAATAGAATAAATAAAAATGGTCGTAAAACCCCGAGATGTATTTTATATTATTTTAATTTAGCTCTAAGTTGATAGTATGTTGATAGGAGTGATTGTTATCGGGAATCGAATGTATTAAAATCTGGAGTTGGGGGTTAAAAGTGTAAGTTCGGGACTAATTTGAAAAGGATTTCGGAGGTCAGGGTGCGTTTGGTAATTTATGGACTTAAATTGACAAGACTTGAAGACTTAAGGGTTTATTGGTACTTTAGGGATTTATTATGAAAGAAATTAATGGGATCAGGGCTTAAAAGGTAAGTTTTTGATTCAGTTATAAAGATTTCTGAAGGCAGGGTTACAAGTGTAAACTCTGGATTGAATTTTTAAAAAAAAAAGGGAAAGGAGGGGTTGATCTTGGCATTATGGAAAAAAGGTTGGGGGATCGGGGTATATAAACACGTCACCACGTTGCATCCCTAACCTTAACACCACTATGTCCAGTCGCCACTCGCAGTCTCCTAGCCACCGCTGAAGCCAATCGTCGGAGTCCATCCCTTCTACATCGGAAAGTGAGTATGGTGGTTGGATGGTTTGTTGTCGTTGTGAACCACCGAACCTCAATCGTCGCTTCTGTTGCTGCTGGAGGCGGAGAATGACGATGGAGCATCGTTAAGTCGGAAGTAACGCAAGGCAAGTCGTAGCCACCTACGCTGCCTCCTCCTCATCTGTGAAGCCGGAGAAACGAGACCGTCAGTGGAGCCGCAACATTGGTCGATGACGAGGCCGGGAGCCACCAATCGCCATTGTTACGTTGTTGTTGCCGCCGCCAGAGGAACTGGGGCGTGGTTGCCGTCGTCGCTAACCCCCCCCCCCTCTGCTCGGTTCGTTGCTACTAAGCCTCCATTTCTATCCTCTTCTTTCCAATTAGTCCTGCTGGCATCAAACCATCACTGTTGCCGCCATGCGCCACCGTTGGCCACCACAGTGTGGTTGTGTGTGTGTGTGCGCGTGTGTGTGATTAGTTTGTTTAGTATGTTTATTTTGGGATTAAAGTTTGTAAAATGTAATCATAAATTGGAATAATGAAAAAGGAATCCTAACTACCACCATGAAGTGGTGGCTGCCGCCCACTAGTAGGAGTTGTATGTTAGATGATTGTCTTTGTGATATGCATCTAGGTTTGCTGCTACCTGTTACGTTTTATGTGCTAGCATGTTATGTGATAGTGGTAGCAGGGGTGAAATAGTCCCCAGTTACTTGTCGATAGGACCGAAGGGGTAGTTTAGTACCCAGCCATGCTAGCCAGATTATGATATATATGATATGATATTATGTGGTAGTAGTAGGAGGTGAAATAGTCCCCAATTACCGGTCGACAGGACCGAAGGGGTGGGCTAGCACCCAGGTATGCTAGGCAGTATGTGATTTATGTTTAAATGTTAGGGTTTTATGTGGTTGTGGTAGGGGTGAAATAGTCCTTGGTTACTGGTTGAAAGATACCGAAGGGGAGGCCAGCTCCCGGTTACCGGTAGAAAGATACCGAAGCGGTAGGCCAGCACCCAGATATGCTAGGCATTCACCGGTCGAGAGGGCCGAAGGGGTAGGTCAGGCACCCAGATATGCCTGACAGTATGTATGTTATATGTGTTTGTATGGTATGTGGTATGATGGGGGAACTCACTACGCTTTGTGCTTAAGGTTTACAGTTTTGGTTTCAGGTACTCATTTTCAAAGGAAAGGAGTCGGCTTGATCGCAGCGCATCACACTATGTTTTCCGCACATGAGATCTTTGGGATTACACTATGATATTAGTTTATGATAATATGTTTTGATTACTGATACTTTGGTTTGACACGAGATATTATTATGATTGTTTTTATCCTGATGGTTTTATCTAATAAAATATTTAAAAATGAAATGTTTGGCCTTGAATTTTGGGATGTTACACTACAACTACTTCAACAACAACAACAAGAATACCATTAACAAAAAGGAATTGTGATTGGTTCCGGAGTTGGTGTTCAAGTTCGTCTTAACCACCTCCATCGACATAAGAGTTGAAAAATAAAGGCAAAGCCATTTCTACTGAACCTACTGCAGAAGAAAAGAAAGCAGCATTAGAGAAAGAGATGGAGAAGCAGAGGAAAATACAAAGCATTCTTTGATAAAGGGCCAATGATCCTCCTGGTGTTGACAAGGGTGATCTTTCGAAACACTATTGTTATGAATATATTGAAGCACATGTCTTAACTGGTGAGATGCATGATTTTGAGAAGATTCCCAAAAAGAGCTTTGTCACAAAAAATTATGATTACAATCATTTGGATTTTCCAATAAACAAGATGATGTTTATGGCTGAACAATATCAAATTGCTGATAAATTCAAAGATACAAAAAAATTTAAGAGAATGAAGATTTGTTTCCATGCAGTTCTAGGAAAAAGGGAATAGGAGATCTGGTCACTTGTCAGGATAGTTTGTGTTCTCAACATATCCAAATATGTTTTGTTCGAGGGTGTGTTACATAATTATCGATTTCATTCAATTAGATCGAATAATGTGGCACTTGATTTCTCAGTGGTTGACTTCCCTTTAATGAATGTCCATGATCTGATCTGTGATGCAAGAATTCTGAAGGGAACTAATTTCTCGAAGCTTCAGTTAACAAGCAAAGAAGAGTTTTTGATTGGATTTTCTCACATTAAGTTGTTCATAAATAATCACTATGAATATTTAGCTTTAATTGATGTCGAATTAGCCATTGCCATCAGTAAACAAATCACTGTGCCACAATCGATGTTAAAAAATCAGGCTAGTTTGAAGAGTTATGAAGATGGGGAGATATGCTTGAAGCCTTTGGGGATAGGGTTCGTTGGAAAGAATAAAAAGGGGAAGATTACGAAGTTTTTATATCAAGATTATGATGTTGAAAGATATACCACACCCCATTACACAAACCTTATTGTTCGAATGAATAGTTGTGAAAAGAAAAATGAAGGTGAAAAGGCTGAAATTCGTAAGGTGGTTAACCGGTATACTGAGACTCAAAGAATGATACATCAATTTTCTCAGATGTTGTTGACTTAGATTCGACACTTCTCACAAAGGGGGAGAATGTTGAGTTCGAATGTTGTTGTGAGATATCGAAGGTTGTTTAGGTCATGCGTAGTATCAAATGTTTGTATGTTAAGTTTATTATAAGGGCATTTTGTATCGAATCGTTAGAGTTTTAGTCCCTTATATTCTTGGATGCTTTCTCAATCCCTATAAGTATGGGATGAGTACTAGAGTTATAAAAAACTTTTGCAATTCATCTTGTACTCTCAATTTCTTCTTTGTATTCCTTGAAAGCATAACTGAGCTAAAAAGATTATATTTAGATCTTGTGTTCTTATTTCTTACATTACTCTGATCTTGTAATTCATACTCGATTAAATCGTAACTACATAATGGTTGTCTGATGATGAGTATAAGAATGCCAAGGTAGAAAATTTTAGGTAAACCAATCAAGGGTTTTATAAAAAGAACAGCTACCGCCCGAGAAAAAAAATCTGAATTCTAGTTGATGCTTGCACGCTTTGCAGCCATTTCTGAGAAATCACATGAAGCAACTGATTCTATGATAAGAAACCAACATGTCACAATAAAAAACATTGAAACTCAATTGGGTGAATTTACCAAACTCATAAACGTGAGATTACCACTTAAAAATCTTGAACCAAAATCTCAATCTCATGTTATCGTCATATACACTAAAAAAGAGGTTGATTTTGAGCCATTGGTGACTCACGATACAGACACAAGACAACCCGATCCACAATCGACAGAAATGAAGCACGGAGCTAATTCAGAAAAATCTATGCCAGTGCCCACGAAGTTGCGACCAAGAAACCATACGGTGGCCAATAAAGAATGGAAATTCTTCTTCTCTTCAACCTTACCGACCACTTTTTCCTTATCCATATCGACCCATGCTAAACCCACTAGAGCCAGAGCAGAAGAAATTCATGGAACAAGTGTTGTCCCTCTCGGTCAACGCTCCATTCTTAAAATCCATGTCTAAGCTTCCTAAATTCACTAACGAAATGATGACAAACCAAAAAGAGCTGAAAAAATAATCCACCATTATGCTTAATAAACTGTGTTCTGCTTCCATCATTGAGGGATTGCCAATAAAAAAGGGAGATCCGAGGAAGTTAAATCTGCCTTGTGAATTTGGAAATTCTACTTCAATAAATGCTTGAGCTGATTCGGGGGCTAGCATAAATCACATGCCCTATTCATTTTATAAGAAAATCGCACTAACAAGGCTACAAAACATGAGAATGACAATTCAAATGACAAATCACTCAATAACTCATCCAGGCAGAATTGTAGAAGATTTATTGGTCAAGGTTGGAAAATTCATTTATCCATTGAATTTTGAAGTTTTAGATATGAAGGAAGAAGAAGACCATACCATAATCTTGGATAGACCATTCTTGAGTACTGCGAGTTCCCTTGTTGACATACATGATACTAAGCTTAAACTTTGAGTAGATGACAAAGAAATAACTTTTGAAATAGACAAAGAAGTGAGTCATGATGAACCTATAGATGACATGTTAGGAGTTAATTAGAAGGTATAGTGGGAAACAAAGAACTAGAAGAAAGTCTTAATGAGTTAGATGAAATAGAAAAGTTGATGGAGAATGAATTGAAAGCTTGGGAGAAGCCACAAATCGAAGATGTCAAGCTTACCAAGCCAAGAGCCTCAATCCCCATGGTTTTTGATGTTTTTGGTTTTGTAACTCCAAAGGTTCAAATAGATGCAGCAAGTAAATAAGAAAATTTTGATTCAAGTGATG